>NC_041385.1:2848634-2883423 GCF_002162155.2 Triticum dicoccoides | reverse complement strand
AACGAGGAGGAGTGGGGGGCGTGCGGGGTTAGGGTTACGGGGAGGGAGTGGCCTAATAGGCCAGGGGGCGCGAGGGAGCGGGCCAGCCTGCTGGGCTTGTCTCTGTGGCCTTAGGCCCAGGGGCAGGGGGGTTCCCTTTTGCTTTTGCTTTTTTTAACAGAAAAATGCTATGCAATATTTGAGCTGCCAAAAGGAGTTCTGTAAAATTGTGGGACTTGGCCAAATAAATACATTACAATATTTGGCACCCGCCACAAAAAGTTTGGGAGGAGTTTGAATTGATTTGGATTTTTCACAAATGGAAAAGCATTTAAAAATCTTGATTTGGAACTGCTTTAATTCCCAGGGGAAATTAGCTATCTCAAATGATGTTGAATCACTCATGACATTTAGTTAGTGAATATTTGCAACCCAGCAAACATTTTTGTTTTACTGTTTGGAGAAATAATTTACTTGACTTTATTTTAAAATTGAATTTGAATTGGTTTTGAATCCAAGTGAGATTAGCAACAGTAACAGTGATGACTTGGCATCATTAGTAAGGGATTACTATAGCTTGATTATTCGGGCGTTACAGCCAGACTATATGATTTTGTAGGGATAACTTTCTTTAGCCATGTTATTTTGAGAAGACATAATTACTTTGTTAGTATGCTTGAAGTATTATTACTCTTATGTCAATATTAAACTTTTGTCTTGAGTCTTTCGAATCTGAACATTGATGCCACAATAAAGAAAATTACATTGAGAATTATGCTAGGTAGCATTCCACATCAAATATTCTGTTTTTATCATTTACCTACTCGAGGACGAGCAGGAATTAAGCTTGGGGATGCTTGATACGTCTCCAACATATCTATAATTTTTTATTGTTCCATGCTATTATATTATCTGTTTTGGATATTTAATGGGCTTTATTATACCTTATATATTATTTTTGGGACTAACCTATTAACCGGAGGCCAAGTGCAAATTGCTGTTTTTTTGCCTATTTCAGTGTTTCGCAGAAAAGGAATATTAAGCGGAGTCCAAACGGAATGAAACCTTCGGGAAAGTTATTTTTGGAACAAACGCAATCCAGGAGACTTGGAGTGGACGTCAAGAAAGAAACGAGGAGGCCACGAGGCAGGAGGGCGCGCCCAGGGGGATAGGCGCGCCCCCCACCCTCATGGGCCCCTCGTGGCTCTCCTGACCGACTTCTTTCGCCTATATATACTCATATACCCTGAAAACATCCGAGAGCAGCACGAAACCCTATTTCCACCACCGCAACCTTCTGTACCGTGAAATCCCATCTTGGGGCCTTTTTCGGCGCTCCGCCGGAGGGGAAATCGATCATGGAGGGCTTGTACATCAACACCCATAGCCTCTCCGATGAAGTGTGAGTAGTTTACCACAGACCTTCGGGTCCATAGTTATTAGCTATCTTCTCTCTCTTTGGATCTCAATAAAAGTTCTCCTCAATCTTCTTGGAGATATATTCAATGTAATTCTTTTTGCGGTGTGTTTGTCGAGATCCGATGAATTGTGGGTTTATGATAAAGATTATCTATGAACAATATTTTAATCTCCTTTGAATTCTTTTATGTATGATTGGTTATCTTTGCAAGTCTCTTCGAATTATCAGTTTGGTTTGGCCTACTAGATTGATCTTTCTTGCAATGGGAGAAGTGCTTAGCTTTGGGTTCAATCTTGCGGTGTCCTTTCCCAGTGACAGCAGGGGCAGCAAGGCACGTATTGTATTGTTGCCATCGAGGATAAAAGGATGGGGTTTATATCATATTGCTTGAGTTTATCCCTCTACATCATGTCACCTTGCCTAATGCGTTACTCTATTCTTATGAACTTAATACTCTAGATGCATGCTGCATAGCGGTCGATGTGTGGAGTAATAGTAGTAGATGCAGAATTGTTTCGATCTACTTGTCGCGGACGTGATGCCTATATACATGATCATGCCTAGATATTCTCATAACTATGCACTTTTCTATCAATTGCTCGACAGTAATTTGTTCACCCACTGTAATACTTATGCTATATTGAGAGAAGCCACTAGTGAAACCTATGGCCCCGGGCCTATTTTCCATCATATAAGTTTCTGATCTATTTTATTTTGCAATCTTTACTTTCCAATCTATATCATAAAAATACCAAAAAAATTATCTTATTATCTCTATCAGATCTCACTTTTGCAAGTGGCCGTGAAGGGATTGACAACCCCTTTATCGCGTTGGTTGCAAGGTTCTTATTTGTTTGTGTAGGTACTAGGGATTTGCGTGTAGCCTCCTACTAGATTGATACATTGGTTATCAAAAACTGAGGGGAATACTTACGCTACTTTGCTGCATCACCCTTTCCTCTTCAAGGGAAAACCTGTTGGGGAACGTTGCAGAAAATAAAAAAATTCTACGCTTCACCAAGATCAATCTATGGAGTTCATCTAGCAACGAGAGAGAGGAGTGCATCTACATACCCTTGTAGATCGCGAGCGGAACCGTTCAAGAGAACGGGGTTGAGGGAGTCGTACTCGTCGTGATCCAAATCACCGAAGATCCTAGTGCTGAACGGACAGCACCTCCGCGTTCAACACACGTACAGTTGGGAAGACGTCTCCTCCTTCTTGATCCAGCAAGGGGGAAGGAGAGGTTGATGGAGATCCAGCAGCACGACGGCGTGGTGGTGGAAGCAGCGGCGATCTCGGCAGGGCTTCGCCAAGCTCAGCGAGAGGGAGAGGTGGTACGGGGGGAGAGGAAGGCGCCAGGGACTAGGGTGCGGCTGCCCTCCCTCCACCCCTCTTTATATAGGGGGCCTAGGGAGGTGCGCCGGCCCTGGAGATCCCATCTCCAAGGGGGGGCGGCGGCCTAGGGGGGAACTTGCCCCCCAAGTCAAGTGAAGCGCTCCCCCTACCCCTAGGGTTTCCAATCCTAGGCGCATGGGAGGACCAAGGGGGGCGCACCAGCCCACTAGGGGCTGGTTCCCTTCCCCTTTCAGCCCACGTGGCCCTCCGGGATAGGTGGACCCACCTAGTGGACCCCAGGGACCCTTCCGGTGGTCCCGGTACAATACCGGTGACCCCCAAAACTTTCCCGGTGGTCGAAATTGGACTTCCTATATAGAATTCTTTACCTCCAGACCATTCTGTAACTCCTCATGATGTACGAGATCTCATCCGGGACTCCGAACAACTTTCGGGTTTCCGCATACTAATATGTCTACAACCCTAGCATCACCGAACCTTAAGTGTGTAGACCCTACGGGTTTGGGAGACATGCAGACATGACCAATAACCAACGGCGGGATCTGAATACCCATGTTGACTCCCACATGTTCCACGATGATCTCATCAGATGAACCACGATGTTGAGGATTCGAGTAACCCCGTATACAATTCCCTTTGTCAATCGGTATGTTACTTGCCCGAGATTCGATCATCAGTATCCCAATACCTCGTTTAATCTCGTTACCGGCAAGTTACTTTACTCGTACCATTATGCATGATCCCGTGACCAAACACTTGGTCACATTGAGCTCACTATGATGATGCATTATTGAGTGGGCCCAGAGATACCTCTTCGTCATACGGAGTGACAAATCCCAGTCTCGATCCGTGTCAACCCAACAGATACTTTCGGGGATACCCGTAGTATACCTTTATAGTCACCCAGTTACGTTGTGACATTTGGTACACCCAAAGCACTCCTACGGTATCCGGGAGTTACACGATCTCATGGTCTATGGAAAAGATACTTGACATTGGAAAAAGCTCTAGCAAACGAACTGCACGATCTTGTGCTATGCTTAGGATTGGGTCTTGTCCATCACATCATTCTCCTAATGATGTGATCCCGTTATCAATGACATCCAATGTCCATAGTCAGGAAACCATGACTATCAGTCGATCAACGAGCTAGTCAACTAGAGGCTCACTAGGGACATGTTGTGGTCTATGTATTCACACATGTATTACGATTTCCGGGTAACACAATTATAGCATGAATAATAGACAATTATCATGAACAAGGAAATATAATAATAATCATTTTATTATTGCCTCTAGGGCATATTTCCAACAGTCTCCCACTTGCACTAGAGTCAATAATCTAGTTACATTGTGATGAATCGAACACCCATAGAGTTCTGGTGTTGATCTTGTTTTGCTCGCGGAAGAGGTTTAGTCAACGGATCTGCGATATTCAGATCCGTATGCACTTTGCAAATATCTATGTCTCCATCTTGAACATTTTCACGAATGGAGTTGAAGCGACGCTTGATGTGTCTGGTCTTCTTGTGAAACCTGGGCTCCTTGGCAAGGGCAATAGCTCCAGTGTTGTCATAGAAGAGGGTGATTGGTCCCGACGCATTGGGTATGACTCCTAGGTCGGTGATGAACTCCTTCATCCAGATTGCTTCATGCGCTGCCTCCGAGGCTGCCATGTACTCTGCTTCACATGTAGATCCCGCCACGACGCTCTGCTTGCAACTGCACCAACTTACTGCCCCTCCATTCAAAATATACATGTATCCGGTTTGTGACTTAGAGTCATCCAGATCTGTGTCGAAGCTAGCGTCGACGTAACCCTTTACGACGAGCTCTTCGTCACCTCCATAAACGAGAAACATGTCCTTAGTCCTTTTCAGGTACTTCAGGATATTCTTGACCGTTGTCCAGTGTTCCTTGCCGGGATTACTTTGGTACCTTCCTACCAAACTTCCGACAAGGTTTACATCCGGTCTGGTACATAGCATGGCATACATAATAGACCCTGTGGCTGAGGCATAGGGGATGACGCTCATCTCTTCTATATCTTATGCCATGGTCAGGCATTGAGCCAAGCTCAATCTCACACCTTGCAATACAGGCAAGAACCCTTTCTTGGACTGATCCATATTGAACTTCTTCAGTATCTTATCAAGGTATGTGCTTTGTGAAAGACCTATGAGGCGTCTCGATCTATCCCTATAGATCTTGATGCCTAATATGTAAGCAGCTTCTCCAAGGTCCTTCATTGAAAAACACTTGTTCAAGTAGGCCTTAATGCTGTCCAAAAGTTCTATATCATTTCCCATCAAAAGTATGTCATCTACATATAATATGAGAAATTCTATAGAGCTCCCACTCACTTTCTTGTAAACGTAGGCTTCTCCATAAGTCTGCATAAACCCAAACGCTTTGATCATCTCATCAAAGCGAATGTTCCAACTCCGAGATGCTTGCATCAGCCCATAAATGGATCACTGGAGCTTGCATACCTTGTTAGCATTCTCAGGATCGACAAGACCTTCCGGCTGCATCATATACAGTTCTTCCTTAAGATAGTAGTTAAGGAATGCCATTTTGATGTCCATTTGTCATATTTCATAATCATAGTACGCGGCAATTGCTAACATGATTCGGACGGACTTCAGCTTCTCTACGGGAGAGAAAGTCTCATCATAGTCAACCCCTTGAATTTGTCGATAACCCTTAGCGACAAGTCGAGCTTTATAGATGGTAACATTACCATCTGCGTCCGTCTTCTTCTTAAAGATCCATTTGTTTTCTATCGCTCACCGATCATCGGGCAAGTCTGTCAAAGTCCATACTTTGTTTTTATACATGGATCCTATCTCGGATTGCATGGCTTCAAGCCATTTGTTGGAATCTGGGCCCGCCATCGCTTCTTCATAGTTCGAAGGTTCACCATTGTCTAACAACATGATTTCCAGGACAGGGTTGCCATACCACTCTCGTGTGGAACGTGTCCTTGTGGACCTGCGAAGTTCAGTAGCAACTTGATCCGAAGTACCTTGATCATCATCATTAATTTCCTCTCCAGTCGGTGTAGGCACTACAGGAACCTCTTCCTAAGCTGCACTACTTTCCGGTTCAAGAGGCAGTACTTCATCGAGTTCTACTTTCCTCCCACTTACTTCTTTCGAGAGAAACTCTTTCTCCAGAAAGGACCCGTTCTTGGCAACAAAGATCTTGCCTTCGGATCTAAGGTAGAAGGTATACCCAATGGTTTCCTTAGGGTATCCTATGAAGACGCATTTTTCCGACTTGGGTTCGAGCTTTTCAGGTTGAAGTTTCTTGACATAAGCATCGCATACCCAAACTTTTAGAAACGACAGCTTAGGTTTCTTCCAAAACCATAATTCATACGGTGTCGTCTCAACGGATTTAGACGGTGCCCTATTTAAAGTGAATGTAGCTGTCTCTAGAGCGTATCCCCAAAATGATAGCGGTAAATCGGTGAGTGACATCATAGATCGCACCATATCCAATAGAGTGCGATTACGACGTTCAGACACACCGTTACGCTGAGGTGTTCCAGGCGGCATGAGTTGTGAAACGATTCCACATTTCCTTAAGTGCGTACCAAATTCGTGACTTAAATATTCTCCTCCACGATCTGATCGTAAGAACTTTATTTTTCGGTCACGTTGATTCTCTACCTCATTCTGAAATTCCTTGAACTTTTCAAAGGTCTTAGACTTGTGTTTCATCAAGTAGACATACCCATATCTACTTAAGTCATCAGTGAGAGTAAGAACATAATGATAGCCTCCACGAGCCTCAACGCTCATTGGACCGCACACATCAGTATGTATGATTTCCAATAAGTTGGTTGCTCGCTCCATTGTTCCGGAGAACGGAGTCTTGGTCATTTTGCCCATGAGGCATGGTTCGCATGTGTCAAATGATGCATGATCAAGAGACTCTAAAAGTCCATTAGCATGGAGCTTCTTCATGCGCTTGACACCTATGTGACCAAGGCGGCAGTGCCACAAGTATGTGGGACTATCGTTATCAACCTTACATCTTTTGGTATTCACACTATGAATATGTGTAACATCACATTCGAGATTCATCAAGAATAAACCATTGACCAGCGGGGCAGTTCCGCTTCCAGTGACCCTTCCCTTTGCAATAAAAGCACTCAGTCTCAGGCTTGGGTCCATTCTTTGGCTTCTTCCCGGCAACTGGTTTACCGGGCGTGGCAACTTCCTTGCCGTCCTTCTTGAAGTTCTTCTTACCCTTGCCCTTCTTGAACTTAGTGGTTTTATTGACCATCAACACTTGATGTTCCTTTTTGATTTCCACCTCCGCTGATTTCAGCATTGAAAATACTTTAGGAATAGTTTTCACCATCCCCTGCATATTGTAGTTCATCACAAAGCTCTTGTAGCTAGGTGGGAGCGACTGAAGGATTCTGTCAATGACCGCCTCGTCCAGGAGGTTAATGTCCAGCTGGGACAAGCGGTTGTGCAACCCAGACATTTTGAGTATGTGCTCACTGACAGAACTATTTTCCTCCATCTTACAACTATAGAACTTGTCGAAGACTTCATATCTCTCGACCCGGGCATGAGCTTGGAAAACCATTTTCAGCTCCTCGAACATCTCATATGCTCCGTGTTGCTCAAAACGCTTTTGGAGCCCCGGTTCTAAGCTGTAAAGCATGCCGCACTGAACGAGGGAGTAATCATCAGCACGTGACTCCCAAGCGTTCATAACGTCTTGGTTCTCTGGGATGGGTGCTTCACCTAGCGGTCCTTCTAGGACATATGCTTTCTTGGCAGCTATGAGGATGATCCTCAGGTTCCGGACCCAGTCCGTATAGTTGCTGCCATCATCTTTCAGCTTGGTTTTCTCTAGGAACGCGTTGAAGTTGAGGTTGACATGAGTGTTGGCCATTTGATCTACAAGACATTTTTGCAAACGTTTTTAGACTAAGTTCATGATAATTAAGTTCATCTAATCAAATTATTTAATGAACTCCCACTCAGATTAGACATTCCTCTAGTCATCTAAGTGATACATGATCCTAGTCAACTAGGACGTGTCCGATCATCACGTGAGACGGGCTAGTCGTCATCGGTGAACATCTCCATGTTGATCGTATCTTCCATACGACTCATGTTCGACCTTTCGGTCTCTTGTGTTCCGAGGCCATGTCTGTACATGCTAGGCTCGTCAAGTTAACCTAAGTGTTTATGCATGTATAAATCTGTCTTACACCCGTTGTATGTGAACGTTAGAATCTATCACACCCGATCATCACGTGGTGCTTCAAAACAACAAACTTTCGCAACGGCGCACAGTTAGGGGGAACACTTTCTTGAAATTATTATGAGGGATCATCTTATTTACTACCGTCGTTCTAAGCAAATAAGATGCAAAAACATGATAAACATCACATGCAATCAAACAGTGACATGATATGGCCAATATCATATAGCTCCTTTGATCTCCATCTTCGGGGCGCCATGATCATATTCGTCACCGGCATGACACCATGATCTCCATCATCGTGTCTCCATGAAGTTGCTCGCCAACTATTACTTCTACTACTATGGCTAATGGTTTAGCAATAAAGTAAAGTAATTACATGGCGTTTAATCATTGACACGCGGGTCATACAATAATTAAGACAACTCCTATGGCTCCTACCAGTTGTCATACTCATCGACATGCAAGTCGTGATTCCTATTACAAGAACATGATCTCATACATCACATATATATCATTCATCACAACTTTTGGCCATATCACATCACAAGGCATATGCTGCAAAAACAAGTTAGACGTCCTCTAATTGTTGTTGCATGTTTTACGTGGCTGCAATAGGGTTCTAGCAAGAACGTTTTCTTACCTACGTGAACGCCATAACGTGATATGCCAATTTCTATTTACCCTTCATAAGGACCCTTTTCATCGAATCCGCTCTGACTAAAGTGGGAGAGACAGACACCCGCTAGCCACCTTATGCAACTAGTGCATGTCAGTCGGTGGAACCTGTCTCACGTAAGCGTACGTGTAAGGTCGGTCCGGGCCGCTTCATCCCATGATGCCGCCGAAGCAAAATAAGACTAGTAGTGGCAAGAAAATTGACAACATCTACGCCCACAACAAATTTGTGTTCTACTCGTGCAAAGAAACTACGCATAGACCTAGCTCATGATGCCACTGTTGGGGAACGTTGCAGAAAATAAAAAAAAATCTATGCTTCACCAAGATCAATCTATGGAGTTCATCTAGCAACGAGAGAGAGGAGTGCATCTACATACCCTTGTAGATCGCGAGCGGAAGCATTCAAGAGAACGGGGTTGAGGGAGTCGTACTCGTCGTGATCCAAATCACCGAAGATCCTAGTGCTGAACGGACAGCACCTCCGCGTTCAACACACGTACGGTTGGGAAGACGTCTCCTCCTTCTTGATCCAGCAAGGGGGAAGGAGAGGTTGATGGAGATCCAGCAGCACGACGGCGTGGTGGTGGAAGCAACGACGATCTCGTCAGGGCTTTGCCAAGCTCAGCGAGAGGGAGAGGTGGTACGGGGGGACAGGGAGGCGCCAGGGACTAGGGTGCGGCTGCCCTCCCTCCCCCCTCTTTATATAGGGGGCCTAGGGGGTGCGCCAGCCCTGGAGATCCCATCTCCAAGGGGGGCGGCCTAGGGGGGGGGGACTTGCCCCCCAAGTCAAGTGGGCCCCCCCCCCCACCACTAGGGTTTCCAACCCTAGGCGTAGGGGAGGCCCAAGGGGGGGCGCACCAGCCCACCAGGGGCTGGTTCCCTTCCCCTTTCAGCCCACGTCCCCTCCGGGATAGGTGGCCCCACCCGGTGGACCCCCGGGACCCTTCTGGTGGTCCCGGTACAATACCGGTCACCCCCGAAACTTTCCCGGTGGCCGAAACTGGACTTCCTATTAGAATTATTTACCTCCGGACCATTCCGGAACTCCTCGTGACGTCCGGGATCTCATTCGGGACTCTGAACAACTTTCGGGTTTCCGCATACTAATATCTCTACAACCCTAGCGTCACCGAACCTTAAGTGTGTAGACCCTACGGGTTCGGGAGACATGCAGACATGACCAAGATGACTCTCCGATCAATAAACAACAGCGGGATTTGGATACCCATGTTGGCTCCCACATGTTCCACGATGATCTCATCGGATGAACGACGGTGTCGAGGATTCGAGTAACCCCGTATACAATTCCCTTTGTCAATCGGTACGTTACTTGCCCGAGATTCGATCGTCGGTATCCCAATACCTCATTCAATCTCGTTACCAGCAAGTCACTTTACTCATACTGTAATGCATGATCCCGTGACCAAACACTTGGTCACATTGAGCTCACTATGATGATGCATTACCGACTGGTCCCAGAGATACCTCTCTGTCATACAGAGTGACAAATCTCAGTCTCGATCCGTGTCAACCCAATAGATACTTTCGGGGATACCCGTAGTATACCTTTATAGTCACCCAGTTACTTTGTGACGTTTGGTACACCCAAAGAACTCCTATGGTATCCGGGAGTTACACGATCTCATGGTCTAAGGAAAAGATACTTGACATTGGAAAAAGCTCTAGCAAACGAACTACACAATCTTATGCTATGCTTAGGATTGGGTCTTGTCCATCACATCATTCTCCTAATGATGTGATCCCGTTATCAATGACATCCAATGTCCATAGTCAGGAAACCATGACTATCAGTCGATCAATGAGCTAGTCAACTAGAGGCTCACTAGGGACATGTTGTGGTCTATGTATTCACACATGTATTACGATTTCCGGATAACACAATTATAGCATGAATAACAGACAATTATCATGAACAAGGAAATATAATAATAATCATTTTATTATTGCCTCTAGGGCATATTTCCAACAAAACCAACGCATGCTCAAGAGGTAGCAAACGTCTTCTCATTCCGACCGATGAAGTACCAAACGGACGGCACCTCCGAGTTCTACACACGTTCAGCGTGATGACGTCCCTCGAACTCTTGATCCAGTAGAGTATTGAGGAAGTAGACGAGTTCCATCAGCATGACGGCGTGGTGACAGTGATGGTGATGTGATCCACGCAGGGCTTCGCCTAAGCACCGCGAGAATATGATCGGAGGCGTAAACTATGGAGGGGGGCGCCGCACTCAGCTTGGAACAATTGATGCGTGTTGTAGCCCCCCCCCCCGTATATAACTGAGGGAGAGGGGGAGGGCCGGCCCTAGGCGCGCCCCAAGTAGGAGGAGTCCTACTTGGGCTCCTAGTTGGATTCGCCCCCTTCCTTTTACCGGAGGGGGAAAGCGGAAATAGAGAGAGGGGGAGAAGGAAAGGGGGGTGCCTCCAACACATGTTCGACCTTTTGGTCATATCTACTATATAACTCATGTTCGAGCTTTTGGTCTGCAGTGTTCCGAGACCATGTCTGTACATGCTAGGCTCGTCAACTTCAACCCAAGTATTCTGCATGTGCAAAACTGGCTTACACCCGTTGTATGTGAACATAGAATCTATCACACCCGATCATCATGAGGTGCTTCAAATTGACGAACTTTAGCAACAGTGCATACTCAGGGAGAACACTTCTATCTTGATATTAAGTGAAGGGACCATCTTATAATGCTACTGTCGTTCTAAGCAAAATAAGATGCATAAAGGATAAACATCACATGCAATCAAAATATGTGACATGATATGGCCATCATCTTGTTCTTTTGATCTCCATATCCAAACCAACGGTTTGATCTCCATCGTTGCGTCGGGGTCGTCTCACCAACTATTGCTTCTATAACTATTGCGAACACATAGTGATAAAGTAAAGCAATACATGGCGCTTAGTGATTGACACGCGGGTCATACAATAATTAAAGACAACCCTAAGGCTCCTGCCGGTTGTCGTACTCATCCACATGCAAGTCGTGAACTTATTACAAAACATGATCATCTCATACATCAACATATATCATATCACATCTTGACCATATCACATCACAACATACCCTCCAAAAACAAGTTCGAAGTCCTCTACTTTTTTGTTGCAAGTTCTATGTGGCTGCTACGGGAAACTAACAAGAACAGTTCTTACCTACGCAAAACCACAAGGTGATTATCAAGTTGCCATTTAACCCTCTGCAAGGATCGCCGTAGTCAAATTAGATTCAACTAAAGTGGGAAAAACAGACACCCGCCAGCCACCTTTATGCAAAATAAGTTGTATGTTAGTCGATGGAACCGGTCTCATGTACGTGAACATGTAAGGTTGGTCCGAGCCGCTTCATCCCACAATATCATCGAATCAAAAATAAGACATCAGCGGCAAGCAATATGAACATCACCGCCCACAACTCATTTGTGTTCTACTCGTGCATATCAGCTACACATAGACCTGGCTCATGATGACAATGTAGGGGAATGTTGCATGGAAAACAAAAAAAATTCTATGCACATGCAAGATCTATCCATGAAGATGCATAGCTACGAGAAGGGGAGAACATCTATATACCCTCGTAGATCGCTAAGCCGAAGCGTTTATCAACGCGGTTGATGTAGTCATACACCTTCATGATCCGTTCCGATCAAGCACTGAACATATGGCACCTCCGTGTTCAGCACACGTTCAGCTCGATGACGTCCTCGCCTTCTTGATCCAGCAAGAGGGGCAAAGTAGTAGAGGAGTTCCAGCAGCACGACGGCATGGTGACGGTGGTAGTGAAACTATTTCCGCTAGTCTTTGCCAAGCACAACGGATTTAGAGCATAGGATTAACTAGAAGGAGAGGGGGCACCGGCACATGGCTTGGTGAATCATGGTGTGTTCTAGGGGCTAGCCCTGCCCCTCTATTTATATGTTGAGCCCTGGGGTCGTTACTTGGAGAGAGGGCCTCCCCAAAGTCGGTTTGCAATGCAAGGAAGAGTCCTTCTTGGATTCCAGCACCAGACACCACGGTCCTTGGCGTCTGGCCCAGACGCCATGGTCCTCGGCATCTAGCCCAGGGCAAAACGCTAGGGTCCCTGCCACCTGGTCCCTAACCTCCGCGAAACTTCCTTTTGCACTGACCTAAAGCCCCGTGGGCCTTACCCCTTAGCCTAACCAAAGTGTCCTTGCACCAAAAAGGTTTTGGAAACATCCGAAGCCCTTCCGGTGAATTCTGGAACCCTTCTGGAGACCAAACACTACCATCTTATATATCAATCTTTACCTCTGGACCATTCCGAAGCTCCTCGTCATGTCCGTGATGTCATACAGGACTCCGAACAACATTTGGTCACCAACATACATAAATCATATAATACCATATCATCAACGAATGTTAAGCGTGTAGACCCTACAGGTTCAAGAATGATGTAGACATGACCGAGATGCTTCTTTGGTCAATAACCAATAGTGGGACCTGGATGCCCATATTGGTTCCTACATATTCTATGAAAATCTTTATCAGTCGAACCTTTATGACAACATTCATAGTTATCTTTGTCCATCGGTATGTTACTTGCCTGAGATTCGATCGTTGGTATCTCCATACCTAGTTCAATATCGTTACCGGTAAGTCTCTTTACTTGTTCCGTAATACATCATCTTGTAACTAACTCCTTAATCACTTTGCTTGCAAGCTTCTTGTGATGTTGCATTACCAAGAGGGCCCAGAGATACCTCTCCGTTATACGGAGTGACAAATCCCAATCTCGACTCACGCCAACTCAACAGACACCTTCGGAGATACCTGTAGAGCACCTTTATGATCACCCAATTACGAAGTGATGTTTGATAGCACACAAGGTATTCCTCCGGTATCCAGGAGTTGCATGATCTCATGGTCGAAGGAACATGTATTTGACATTAAGAAAGCAGTAGCAATAAACTGAACGATCATATGCTATGCTAACGGATGGGTCTTTTCTATCACATCATTCTCCTAACGACGTGATCCCGTTATCAAATGACAATTCATGTCTATGGTCAGGAAACCTTAATCATCTTTTGATCAACGAGTTAGTCTAGTAGAGGCTTACTAGGGACTTGGTATTTGTTTATGTAACCACACATGTATTAAGTTTCCGATCAATACAATTATAACATGAATAATAAACCTTTATCATGATTAAGGCAATATGATAATAACCACTTTATTATTGCCTCTAGGGCATATTTCCAACAAGAAGAAGAAGGGGGTCGCCTTCCCCCTCCCTTCCGGCGGTTGCCTGGAGGCTGCCCAGAAGATTTCACCCCTCCCTTCCAAACTATAAACATGTTAGGAGATTCATATAATGTCCAAATAAATATATTCAAGATTTCATGAAATGTTTGTGAATTTTTAAAAATCAAATATACGAAAAATGCTCATGAGTTCTCACCAATTCGAAAAATATTCATGAATTTTAAATAAAGTTTGTGAGGTCAAATTTTCTAATAGTTTTAAATTGAAAAACCTAGAAAAATTGAAATGAAATGCCCATTACCGCAAGCAGATTGTTCACATTTAATTACTACCTAGTGACTCGTCCGCCATCTCAAGTCGCTATATCTCGCCCAAAGCAAGCTGGAACAAAGTAGTAAGGCCATGTTACTTAACTCCAGACAGGCATTTCTCAAAAAAATAAACCTCGAGACGGGTCGACGTTTCTATTGTTTCTTCTCCATTTTCCCTGATTTCTTTTATGTTTCTAGTTTTTCTCCATTTTTCATTATTTTCTTTTGCATTTTGTTCCTTCGTTTTTTCATTTACTTTTTTGTATATTTTGTTTATTTTTTCAGTTTTATTTATTCTTTTGGTTATTATTTGAAATCTTTTGTATAAGTCAACAACATTTTTCTAATACATGTCTAACATATTTCCAATACAAATTAAACATTTTTTTAATGCAGAGTCAACATTTTTAACATTTTTCAAGTGCTTGACTAACATTTTTCATATACTTGTTTAATATTTTCCTCAAATTCTTGATTAGCATTTTTATATACATGATAAAAAATCCATCATTTTCTTAATATATGGTCAACATTTTTTCTATACACATTTAAAATTTTCTAAAATGATTGATTAATATTTTTCAAATAATTGTTCAACCATTTTTTTCAAATGCTTAATAAAAACTTTTGTATAAGTGATCAGAAAACTTTTTCATTTTTTAATTCATGGTCAACATTTTTATATACACATTTAACATTTTTCAAATGCTTGATCAACTTTTTCAAATACTTGTTCAACATTTTTTGCAAATGCTTGATTAAAATTCTTCATTTTTTAATAAGTGATCAACATTTTTCAAATACTTGTTCAACATTCTTAGTAACTAATAAATACTTTTCAAATACTTGTTCAGCATTTTTCAAGTACTCATTCAATATTTTTCAAATACTTTTTCAACATTTTGTAAGTGCTTGATTAACAATTTTATATACATGATCAAGAAATTTCATCATTACTTTAATACATGATCAACATTTTTCGTATACACATTCAACATTTTTCAAAGCATGATTAACATTTTCTAAAATGTTACGCTAAGTAAGGTTTCATAATATATATGTTTAGAATATTTGAAAGTGTAAATAAAACTAAAAATGGAATCAAAAACAAAAAACATGAAAAAAAACAGAAAAGAAAAGGAGGCTGTGTACCTACCACGAACTGGGCCGGGCCATATCCTCGTGCGCTTAAGCGAGTAGAAGACTCGACTCGCTGAATACAAAACATGATGGGTCGTGGCCCATGTAGTGCTATTTGTGTTCAATTTCACCTAAAAAAATCGTGTTCAGTTTTTTCAGCCTTAACTTCATACTCGCTAAACATGAATTAAGAATAACGATCAAGCATTTTAAATTTGGAAGCGTCTAGGCAGCAACTGAGTGCTGGGTAAGGATCCCTGGCAACCTGCCAGATTTGGAAAGTTCTGGTCCCCCCAGCAAAAAAGGAAACTTCTGGTCCCACCAGTGTATACGCGCGAGATCCCACACCGCGATGGGAGGACGAGACTGGTGGCCACCATCTCTCCTCCAACCCGCCCCTCCCTCACAATCACGTGCTTCCCCTCCTCTCTGCCCCATCCTTCTCTCCCAAGGAACCATTCTCTCCACCTGCTCCCCCATATCTCCCCTTCTACTACCCCAAGGAAACCTCCTGCCTACACATCGCCATGGATCTGAAACACTAGAGCTTCAAAAAAGATCAACTGTTTTCTATGAATAGAGGTGCGTTTTTTACCCTTCTCCATGTTCTTTCTTCATGGTGGATCTCCCACAACCTCCACCCCCAACCCCCTGCCACTCCCCTCCCCCTACCATATGTCCAAGATGAGTCTTCTCTATGCTCTGTTGTTCTTCTGTAGAGAAGGAGAAAGAGGATAAAAAATTAAGCAACGAGATCTGTGATGAGTAGGCAAATGTATTGCAAAGCACGAGCAAACAAGTTCAACATATTTAGGGCAACCAAGTTTTCTAATTCTTGAAGGCAAAGTAGATGTGGTAGATGTATTTCTTAGGATTTTTGAGCAAGAGTATGCATCAATGGTAGGCAATTGTTGTTTAAAATGTAAGCGACTAGGAAAAAATATTTGGACTAGCGTTTCTGTTTCGAGCAAAAAAATAACATGGGTAGAGCATGTCAGGTTGGTGGGCAATTGTTGTTAAAAATGCAAGCAACTAGGTTCATGTTCTTACTAGCATCTTTCTTTCAAGCAATTGTGTGTCACGTGAGTAGGCAACTGTTGCCAATAATGCAAGCAACTATAGAAAATGTGTCAGTATGAGCAAGTTCAGGACTGTCCAGGCATGCCACCTGTTGCCACATTACTCATGGCAAGTATGCATGTGCTTAGGCAAAAGTAATGTGCATGGTGAGCAAAGTGTTTGTTGTTTGTGACCTTGTGCTTGTGCTTGTGCTGCCCAACTATGATGGAAAAATGCTATGTTCAAAGATTGTGATAACAGTACCTTGAGCTTGTGGTTGGTGCCACCTTCTGCTGCTCCAGCTCACGTCCCCTATTAGCCTGCAAGTGTGTAAGAAGTGGAAAAAATTGAGGCAAAAACCATGGGACGGTTGTGCTCATGACATTGAAACACATGGGGTGAAGAACCCCAATTAAAAAAGCAGAAGAGGTCATAATTTGAGGAACAAAAACACAAAACAAGTCATTTAGTAGTTATACTACTACAAATATATCAACACTTTCCAATACATTTGCAAACTAGAGATTCAGTGGGATTGTCATCTTATGTTCTTCTGATAATGCTCCCACTCAACATTCATCTGCACCCCTTTCCCCCTGACCCTGATTTCTCCACCTGAAAAAAAAGAAAAACGGTTATTTGTCATCTCTGATTCTGTTGTATTGATTGGTGCATGCAAAATATGAAATAAGACATTGTGTGTTGATTGATTTGTTGCCTGAAGTTGATGTATTATTCCTACTTATTTGGTCAGTAGTTGATTCCATCTTCTAACTTGTGTGTTTATTATTTGCCAATTATGCAGGAGATGATTGACCTTAACAAATTGCCGGATGACCTTAATTGGGACTTGCCAGCCAATGTTGGAGTGGACAACATTGAGCCCATGTACTGCACACAACCTTCTACGCAAAAGGCACCCCTACTGAACAATATCCATGAGTTTGTGTCTGACTCTCCAAACCCTCCAACCACGCAGAATGTTGTTGGCCCTGCCATGCAAGCAATGCACACAGAAGAGCACACAGTTGATGACACAGATACTTTGAGTGCAACAGGTGGGACTGCTGGGCATGAGGGTGCAGGGGGAGACGCTGACAACGATGATAAAGTGTGGTCCCAGCCAAAGGAACCTTCATTAGGTACAAGATTTGACACTTTACAAGGTGCAAGAGAACACTATAATGCTTATGCTCAGCATGTGGGTTTTTCAATCAAGATGAACACTTCTAGACGGTCTACTATTACTGGCAAAATAGACAAGTACCAGTTTGTTTGCAACAAGTTTCACAAACCCAAAAACGATGACCACGGTACTGAGACTGCACCTAGCATTGAAATGCTAGAAGATCCTTCTGAAGGTGGGAATGATGATGATGGAGAAGACAATGTAATTGTGTTTGCTGATGATGTTGCTGACAAAAATAAGAAGAGGAAGAAACAGAAAATAGAAAAGATAATACAGACTGGGTGCAAAGCCAAGATGATAGTAAAATTGATTGATGGCTGTTGGGAGGTCACTTATTTTATTGCTGAGCATAACCATCCATTGATTGAGAAACCTTCATTGACTAAATATTTGCGATCGCACTAGGGCATACCACCAGAAGAGAAGTTGTTCCGAAAAAACCTTCATAATTGCAACTTAACTACACGTGAGTGGGTGCCAGTAGAAAAAAGTTGCTTGGATTCAGTGTTTTACTGCTTTGCATATGGTAGGCGATAACAATATTAGTGCAACAAAAACTAGTTACACAAGTTTCTGATTATTAAGTCGGACTATTTGTGGATGGTAGACAAATTATTGGCTGGTTCTTGATGCTCTGTCTTTTTCAAGATTTCTAGCAAACTGTTGTAAAAAAATGCAAGCAACTAGATTTGGTTGAAAAGTAGATATATTTCTTACTGATGTTTCTGTTTTTCTGTTTTGAGCATGAGTATGGAGCATGAGTAGGCAATTGTTGTCACAAATGCAAGCAACTAAAAAAATTTAGTGTTTTATTGCTTTGCATATGGTAGGCGACAAACAATAGTAGTGCGACAAAAAACTAGTTACGCAAGTTTCTCATTGTTGAGGCAGGCTATTGTGGATGATAGACAACTATTGGCTGGTTCTTCATGCTCTGAATTTTTTAAGATTTCTAGCAACTGTTGTAAAAAAATACAAGCAACTATATGTGGTTGAAAAAGTAGATATATTTCTTACTAATGTTTCCGTTTTTCTGTTTCGAGCATCAAGAACTAGCATGAGTAGGCAAACTGTTGGCACATATGCAAACAACTAATTTTTTTTGGTGGCAGTTATATATTTCCTACTGGCATAACTGCTTGAATTCAAAAAAGTGTGTGTCAGGGGTGGTAAGCAAAATGTCGTTAAAAAATGGTTTCTGATTGCCTACATATGCTGTGAGCAGAGACATGTATTTCATTGCGGTTACATATCATGCCATGTTGGCTGTTAATAAAACAAATTGAACTAAAAATGCCTGAAAAAAGACTAGTTGTCTCCATTTCAACGAGTCTTGTGCTCTAGGGTTTTAGTTTGCCTATCATTTTCCTATTGGGAAGGTTTTAAATCGCCCAATCTTGTTTTTATTTTTTGAGCAGGACGAATGATGCACATCATGTCGGATTACTATGGCACAGAGTTGATTGTTCCTTATACTGACAAGCACATCACGAACCTGAAGTCAAGCTTGAACAGGGATGCAACTAAAGAAGGCGATATGATTGAGATGGTTGCCTATTTCAAAGATATACAGAAGACAGATCCAGAATTCTTCTACAAGGTCAAGTATGATGCAGAAAACAAAGTTGAGAATATATTCTGGGTTGATGGACCAGCACGAAAAGCCTACAAAGAAGCCTATCATGATTGCATATGCTTTGACACGACATACATGACTAACATGTATAACATGCCGTTTGATCCATTCATTGGGATAAATCGTCATGGGCAGACGTTCATGTTGGGGTGTGGCTTTGTTAGGCAGGAGTTAGAGACAAGTTTTGATTGGTTATTTGGTACATTCCTTGAAGCAATGGATGGTCTAGCACCAGACAACATAATCACTAACCAAGATTGGGCGATGCACAATCCATTGAAAACATTTTCCCTACTTCTATGCATCATCGATGTCGGTGGCACATAATGAAGAAAGCTCAGGAAAAACTTGGCGGCTTAGTTGGAAGGAACCCAGGAATGTCAAAAGATTTCAATGATATAGTTGACTTTAGCTTCAGTCCAGGAGAATTTGAGACAAAATGGACAAGCTTCAAGGATAAGTGGCCTTTTATTGCTGGAACCCACTTTGATAAGCTGTATGAGTACCGGGCAACATGGGTGCCGTGTTACTTCAAACACCGGTTTTTTCCCTTCTTGCAGTCTACCCAGCAAAGTGAAGGTTTTAATGCAGTTCTTAAGCGTTATGTGAACCCGCACAACTCTGTGTTGAACTTTGTTAAGCAATATGAGAAAATACAGACACATGTGCTTGTCCGTGAGGGCGGAAATGACTATAGGACAGACCACTTGGAGGTTGAGTTGTGGTCTGATTTCCCAATTGAGAAACAAGCCTATGAAACCTATACTAGGGACATTTACCTCAAGTTCCGAACCAAGTTTGAACTAATTGGGAAATACAATGTCGGTCCGCATGGTGCTAGTTTGTTTGAGCTTTACCCAAACAGAGAAGGATGGGTTGCTAATTATGGTTCTATAAGCTATTATGTGACAGCAGAAGTCGAAGCTGGTGACTACAAATGTGACTGTCGCAAGATGTCCAAAGATGGAATGTTGTGTTGCCATCTTTTGAAAAAAATTACACACATTGGTGTCGATGCAATTCCTGCCCAATACATACTAAGAAGGTGGACACAGCAAGCAATAACAGGTGTTGCACAGAGCCAGATGAGATGCCATCGCAATCGAAGAAGCTAGTCCGTCAAGCGAACTTGTCAATGGATTTTGCTAGTCTAGCTCGAGTTGCTTCTGGGTCAGATGCTGGTGTGGCAATTTTGAGGAAGCACATGAGGGCGGTGCGTACAGAGCTTAATCATTTCAACAAGACCAAGAAAAAAACAAAAGGTGACTGCTCTGCCCATGGCTGGTCCTGCACCACCTCAGAGTCGTAGTACGGCACACCATGGTCACATACCACCAACTACCACTGGTCCTATGGCAGCCAATTCAGCTGCTACAGCAACACCAGGCTCAGGGTGGTCTACGCCAATTGCGGGGGTTCCTAAGGATCCACCTAAATCAACAACTAAAGGTCGTGCGAAAAGTAAACGGTTGCAGTCAGCACTGGAGTTGCATCCGAAGAGGAAGAACAAATACTCCTTCTGCAATTCATCTGAACACAATGCAGCAAATTGCCCTGGTCGTTTGGTTTGAAGAAGGAAAAAAACAGATGACAGCAACTAGATTCCTGTCTTGGTGTTTGGGGCAAACTCTTCCTAAATCAAGAACTAGATTCATGTCTTCTTCTGCAATTACCATAGATCATATCCCCCACCACACCCCCCACCCCATGTTAGGCAACTCATATATGGGTGTTAGGCAATTTAAGCTTGGATGTCAGGCAACTCTTGTGCCGTATGAGATGTAATATTTAAATTTTGTGACCTTTGTACTAATTCCTGTCTTGGTGTTTGGGTCTTTGATTCCTTCTTTTTCAAGACAATAAGTTGGACAATAACTTGACAGTGTAATTTTTTTTAAAAGGTACTACAAACTATCTTATTCATGCTAAAGAAATATATGCTGCTGTGTGACAAACCTCTACCAAGTCAAAGCTTCAAAATAGCCTGCCATGGTGCTTTGTTGGCAACTGTGTTAATTAAAGAACTCGTGATGTTCTTCCTGATGTTGGGGATGTCTTTCGGACCGAAGTTTGGCAAGTTCCTCGCTTCCCACACACTCGCTATTGTCGAAGTGAAAATATTGCAATCATAACTTGCAAAAA
Organism: Triticum dicoccoides; assembly: GCF_002162155.2. Taxonomy (NCBI): domain Eukaryota; kingdom Viridiplantae; phylum Streptophyta; class Magnoliopsida; order Poales; family Poaceae; genus Triticum; species Triticum dicoccoides. Next base: position 2,862,015 of record NC_041385.1, on the reverse strand, counting down.
CATATAGAAAACATGGGTGTAAACTTCTGGCCATTTTATGAAAAAGCATATATAGAAGCACGAAGAAGTCATGTTTCTATGATGGAGACAGTGCAATGAAGAAAGGAACTCACTCATTATCTTGTTTTGGAACATCAATTTCCTTCAAGCGAAAATCATCCAAGCTTACGCGTGATTCATGGTAGTGCTGGTCCCATAATGAACGCACTGTTGCAGCAATCAATCTAGCATTGTCGTCAAGTGTTTTGCTCTGTGCCAGGCTCCTCCATGAATCAAACACCTCGAACATGCGGTCCCTAATATTGACATTGAAAAGCCAGTAGTGGTTTGCTGATACAAGATTTGCTCTGTCTAGATTCTCTAGAATAGGGAACATGATCTGCATGACGAGTGTGTGATCAAAAGAAAAAGAGCAATTCAGCAAACATTTTGCTATATATATGCCAAATGTAAACAAGACAACAACATTGTACTTGGTACTGACCATATCCTTCTGATCCAAATGATTTGATTTGTTGAATGTGGCATTTATCTCTTGAGTGTTCCAAATCATTTGCTGAAGCCTTGTCTGCCATAATTATGAAGAATAAAAATAAAATAAAAATGCAAATGCACATCGTAAGAGGGCAACTTGTTTGTTAAGGTTCTAGCAAAATGGAGCTACCGGCCAGTTTTTGTTGAGCTTGTTGGTGTTGTGGGCAACTTGTTAGTAAAAGTCTAGCAAAAAATGGGAGGGAGTCAATTTTTTCAATCTGAGGGGTTTTTGGATATCCTAAGAAAATTGGCTGGTGTATGTAAAGATAATAAGAAAGGGGTTATAGCAATTCTTACAAAAGAAAGGGGTTATAGCAATTTTTGTTTACTTCTAGAAATTCTTACAAAATGCAAAAAAAGAAAGGGTTATAGCAATTTATAATGAAAAACAGTTGTTTTAAGTGGACAAATGCTGCTCAAACTGCTTAAGAGCAAAAGGTGGTAGTTCTACCAGCGAAAGAAGAGAAAGAGGTTATGTACTGAAAATCTAACGGGCATGATTATCTTCTTGGAATTTGTAGGAAAGTCCCGCATTATAGCGTTGATAATTAGTTCGAACACGTGCGACTTGACATGACCGGTCTTCTTCATTGAGTCAGCGAGTTCTCTGAGTGAAACATGGTAACCGTCGTAATCAACAATAGTAGGGCTGCATGAAAAAAAAAGAACTCATATAAGTCATATAGAGTATGGGTAATTAGGTGGTGTAAAGAACAAAAACTACATAAGAGTTGTGATTTTACTCTCCCTTTTAGCTGCCTATGTTTCAATCATATATGGTTTACAGAAAGGTTGCCTAAAGTTTACACATCACTTTCCTAGAATTTTGGTTGGTGTTTTCCTCCAACATATATGTGTTTGCTTGCCTTCCCATAAATAAAAAGGGATAGTGAGTGTAAGACGGGCAGTGATAGCACTGTACCTCATGTCTTCAAGTCCAGTCTCCTCCTCGCTCAATCTTGCGTGTAGAAGGACTGCAGCATATAGCCTATTTACTACTGGGGTGCGGTGAGAAAGCCTATTCTCGTTGTAATCCACAAAAGGTGACCTCTTGCATGCTAGTGGCTTGATGATGCGTCTCTCAAATTTGTTCGTGATTTCTCCTGAGCTGCTACTAGAACCAAATTCTCCATCCTTGCAACATGTTTTCTCTGGCGTTTGGAAGTTGGTAGGTGATAAGTTCTCCATGCTATATTGTGTCCTTCTTCCTTGAGCCCTTTTCTCTGCTTCTTCACACGCTAAGTCAATTTCTTCTAAGTCCCAAAGCAAATCATCATCAGGGATTTTGATGACCATGGATGTTTTTTCCTTTGCTTCCGGGTACATGTCAACAATGCTTCTGCTTGCCCCGTTGATTTGCTGTGACAGTTGAACTTCCAACACACCTTCATCAGGGATTTCGATGACCACGGGTGTTTTCCCCTTTGCTTCAGGACACATGTCAACATTTCCACTGCTTGCCCCGATGAGTTGCTTTGACAGTTCAACTTCCAACACACCTTCATCGATGCTTGTTCCCGAAATATCAACAGACCCCAACTCATAACCATTTGGTTGGCAACAGTCGTCAAAAATCCCTGCAGGCCTTGCCAATTCTTCAACCATGCTTGATCCAAAAATTTCATCAAGCCCTATACTGAAAGGAGGTGCAGGGCAATATTCATTCCACGAGCTTTGCGGCCTTTGATCATGTATTTGATCAGGTGCATCATGATCTTGGTGTGCAAGTGGTATTTCTGGTTGTTGGCATCCAGATTTGCTATCCCCCATGCCTATGGTACTGCCCAGCTGACCTTGATCCAACTTGCTGCTTGTAACAATGCACTTTGTATGAATATCATCGATTTTTGCTGCTTCACTCAATTCTACCCTAGACATTTCTGGTGGCTGGTTTTCCTTGTTTGTTGTTGTTCTTGTAATACTCTTTTCCTTCTTCTCGATGACATGTTGTTTTTGTTGGCCACAACCATTGAGATCCCCAAGTGTTTCCCTCTTGTGTACCATTGCTACGTGATGCTTAGTGCTTGGTGACTTCTTCAAAATAGTAATTGGGGCATAGGCAGGTTGTTTCACTGTAAGGAGTGTTTCATTTGCAGTTTGCTCCACTATATGTGTGTGAATTTCCCTTACGTGTCCCTTTCCTCCATCATAAGGTTTGTTTTGAACCCCGTTTGCTGTAACAAGTGGGCCAGCTGACTTCCCTGGCAGACTTGCCTGTATATGGCAATGAGTTGCACTACTCTTGTTCTGCATTGCCCAGTCTGCACTGGTACTTGCCTGCAACTGCTTTATATATGATTCCTTTGCATCAACAGACAATTTCCTTGCATCTGGTACCGAGTTTCTTGAATGTGCAACTGGGTCCTCCCTTGGCATGCTTGGTTTGCTTGAATGATCAAACCCAGGGGTTGTCTTGTTATTGGTCATGGTTGCTTGCATTTCAAAGGTGGGTGCCTGATTCTCTACTGTAGTTGCCTTCTGAGTTATACCCACCTGTCTGGTTCCTGACATTTGCATGCTTTGACCTCTTGCTTCATTCCTACTCATGTACTCAGCTCCCAGCTGATCCAAAACATCACATGTTACAACGGTTGGTTGATCTATGAAGGTCACCTTCCTTTGCTTCTTCGGTGGCTTTGGTGGGCGGCCTTTTGCTGCTGCTATAGCGACTTGATGCACAGGTCCGGCTGCTGTGGCCATGTGACTTAAACCATAAACTTGTTGCATTAGTTCGATTCGTGTCTTCCGGGGGCATATATCTTCCTGTCTGAATTCAAATGTTTTCTTAAATTCCAGACTGTCAATCAGCTCTTTAAAAATCCGTTTCATTTTCCAACCAACAGGTAAACCATCTGACACATAGGCAACTTCCAGCATCGGGATGTCGGGAGGGGTGCCCTCCTTTCTAACATCTAGCTTGACAAGATCCAACAACGAAAATGGTTCTGGGCTTTCAATCTCTTGACTGTTTTGTTTCCTCTTAATCCAATACTACATAGATGCACCCTCTTCGCTTTCGGAGTCGTTTTCAGCTGGCTCATGACTCCCATCCTTGGCCCGATCTTCATTAGTGCCACCACTATGACCTCTTCCAGTGGTCTGGTCACCAGACCCCCCATTCCCGCCACCACCATCGTTGCCATCATCGCCCTCCTTGTCCTCCTCATGTTTGTTCATGTCATCCTCCTCATCTTCTTCTTCTTCCCCATCTTCATCCTCCTTCTCATCTTCCGTCTCAAGGTCTCCAACATCTACCCCTGCTTCCTCCCGTCGTGTTTCTTCTTGCTCATCCTCCTGGTCCTGGGTATCGTCGCCACCACTGTTGGTCTCTCCATGCATGTTCCGATCACCATCATCATCGTCACTGTCGGAGTCACCTTCAGCACCGTCTGATTCTTCACTCTCGTCTTCTTGGCCATCGTCTGTGTCACTCCCTGACTGGTAAGATTCTTCATCACTGGGAAGTGTGTGGGGGTCATTTCCACCGGCGTCGCGCCTTTCCCTTGAACGTGAACTGCTTGGACGAGCAACATTGTCAGCTGCTGGAATGCTAGTTGTGCCGCCATCGTCGTCAAGTTTCCCAATTCCCTGTATGAGCTTGCCCATTTAGTGTGATATTTCAGAACATATTTCATGCACCATCTCGACAAGCTTCTTTTGTTTCTATGCACACCAGAAGAGAGAGAGAGAGGACATTGGGGTCACGTATACTAGAACGGGTACAAAAAAGGCAAGCAAAAAGAGGAATGTATAAGGCAACTCACATTTGAGTCGTATGAGTTGGGGAGCCTTGCTGCCATGAACTTTGTGACGTGATCAAGACTGCCAAATAAGCTTTCATCGGCAAAGCGAGCGAACTCGGTCTTGAGCTATAATTTGAAGTGTGAGAAAAATGCAAACAAAAAGAAAAAGCCAAAAAAGGAAAAAAACTGGTGAGTATGTAACTATCTCTACTCAAGCTATTTGTGAGTTGCCAAGCATTAAATGTATGGTTGCCTGAAAGTATAAGTCTGTATTGCCTATGATTAGTTTAACAAAATAACAACACATGTTTTGCCTAGGGATAACACAAATCTGGTGAGTTGCTTAGGAAAAAAATGTGGTTGCCTAGTTAATGATAGTGTGTTGCCTGATAATTGCTTGGCAAGTTGCCTGACTTCTATATGACCTCCTTACAAAATTGAAAGAAAACTAAAGTGACTGAATGATCGTGTGCTTCACAAACATAAGAGGAAACTTACCTGCAACTTGCCAAACTCCCCCCGGCCCTTTTTGTCCTTCTTAATGACCTTGGAAATAAGATCAGAATCCCAAACCGACACTCTTGGAACAGTGCTTGCGATCGGTTCGTCCACATCTAATGAGTCCAGATATAACAGCTACATGAGGCAAATCAAACACAAAACGGAAAAAAAAATGAGCAGATGAACAACAAGAGCAGGAAGATGAAAAACTATGGAAAAAGGACAAAGAGCAAGATAGACTTACAACTAAATGCATGACACAATAGCAGACTGCGTTTTTATCACCTGCTCCCGCGAATGCCAATTTTAATTGATCAACTACAAACTGGCATACATTCGTCTCCATTATCGCATCCACATGCATCACAGCAGGAAAACACCGTGGGGATATGTTCAAACTTGTGGTAGGAGCAAGGAAACATGAGAAGGCGACTGCCAACCAAGCACGCAGGAAATTTTTATCTGCTGCCCCCGCCATATCCTTGATCATTTTGCACCAAGATGTTAGTGTTGGTGAGCCTTTCGTATTGATTTTGAAGATTTTGTACATTTTGGATGAGTAATCTGCTCTATTCTCGTAGCAAACCTTCCTCCCCCTGTTTGGCAGACCCCATATCCTGTGAACACTTGCTGCATCTACTGGAATCTTGCCCCTCTCTGGGATGACAAGTTGCGAAATTTTGGGGTCGTAATGCTTCATAACCCACTGACTTAAGTCTCCTGGCATGCTACATGTTGCAATCTGCAATAGACCTCCAAACTCAATTTGAATTACCTCGTCCTTCTGAAATTGCACTAAATCTTTGTTTAGTTTGAACAACCTTGCTGGTGATGCCCTGTTCCTGCGACCCTACAAGTGTGTAAAGATGGGCTAAGTTAAACTTTGTGTGACACAAATTAGCAAGTATCAATATTGTTTCCATGATGATGCGATGTTTGTCCTATACACCGTGGGGATATGTTCAAACTTGTGTCCTATACAAGTATCAAAATTAGTCCTATACAAGTATCAAAATTAGCAGATACCATCATTTCTTCTTACAACTTCAACATGCTCAAAACTACTAGTGGCCTTGCTTACGCACGATTTAACAGCCAAAAACCATACCTAGAATTGCTAAAAAAATAACACATTCATCTCGCAACTTCTAAAAAGAACGCACAAAATCCATACTGCCTTGAAAAAAATGGAATCTGAAAACTACGATTCATGATGAATGAATACCTCATCTCTGCATGTTTTTCGACGTTTTGGCTTTGATTCACCCTCCTCTGTGACCTCCTTGCCTTCTGACTCATCATCTTGTGCACTGGCATTGATGTCTATGTCTGACGGGCGACTCCCACGACAAATTATTCCTTTAGTGCGCATACGCTTGTAGCCAATCATAGTTGGGTTCTGTTGCTGTAGTGAGTGTGCCTGCATTGGGTGGAGATGTGTTCATCTGTTTCGCATTGGAAAAGGTTACGGAACTCGAACATGGCAAACATGACAGACACTCCACCGTGCCACGCTTAGAACTCTTACCTCTGCTCCTCGTACACCCTCTTGGTTTGCTTGTAAACCCTGACCATCACTTTCCTTCCTTGCCTCGGACATTTTGGACACTGCAAACACATAATACAGTATTTTTAGGTTGCTGATAAAAAAAGGACTTCACTACTTGTAACACTGTAGGTTGCTTATAACACATGAAAAAAGACATTTCCTAGAGCTCGCTGATGAACCATTAAAGCAACACAAACTTGAGTTAGGCAACGAAAACAAACTTACACAGGTACTGATTAGGCAACTTTGGTTCAGGCTAACGAACAACTTCTATGCTGATTTGTGGCAAGTTACTAGAAAAAAAAGGGCCTGATAAAAATCTAGAAAAACAAGTCCAACAAATTCTGTTTCGAACGCTGCCCCAACAATCTGTAAATTTCAGCAAACTACACCATCATTGTTCAGACATCTTATATATTAAGAAAAGTTTGGGCATCTTAAAGCTTGTAATCCTCTTATACAATTGGCAATTTTGCAGTTTGGAAAAATTGTGATGGTGAAAGTGCGTTATGTCGACTAGAGGGGGGTGAATAGGCGAGTTTTATGAATTCTTCACTAAGGAATTTGCCGGTGAGGAAATTCCTTAGCGAAGAACTATTAGCAGCGGAATAAGTACTCAGAAGTAAGCATAACAGAATATAAGCATGGTCATCATGATGAAATGAAGACTAGCACAGAGTACAGAAAGCGTAATCACAGGATAACACAAGATGAAGACAAATAGACTGAAGAAACTGAACTGAGGAAATTGAGAAAGTCTTCAGTCAAAGTCTTCAAACACATATATGAACAAACACTCAACACAGTAATGAGGAAATGAAAGGGTTGAGGAAATAGAACCAGTTAGGTTGGTGAAGACAATGATTTGGTAGACCAGTTCCAACTGCTGTCTCAGTTGTACGTCTGGTTGGAGTGGCTGAGTATTTAAACTCGAGGACACACAGTCCCGGACACCCAGTCGCTGAGCATGCAGCTCAGGACACCCAGTCCTCACCGTATTCTCCTTGAACTAAGGTCACACAGACCTCGTCCAATCACTCGTGGTAAGTCTTCAGGCGACTTCCAAACCTTCACAGACTTGGTCACTCGGCGATCCACAATTCCTCTTGGATGCTCTAGACCTTGACGCCTAACCGTCTGGAAGAAGCACAGTCTTCAAAGGTAACAAGCGTCGGATCCATGCAGGATCAATTTCTTCAGTGATGCTCAATCACTTTGGGTTTGTAGGGGTTTGGTTTTTGGGTTTTCCTCACTCGATGGTTTTCGCTCAAAGTCCTGGGAGGATGGGTTGCTCTCAAATGACAAGTGTCAAGTTTCTCTCGGAGCAGCCAACCAGCTAGTGGTTGTAGGGGGCGGCTATTTATAGCCTAGGGAGCAGCCCGACATGATAAGACATAAATGCCCCTCAATGATATGACCGTTAGGTGGATAAGATATTTTGGGACAGCTGGCGCGCAGCACAGCAACGGTCGGAAATTTGACTCTCAAATTCCTCAGGGCTATCATGTTCCTCACTGTGTAGGTAATTCACACTGACGAATTCCTAACTCGTCAGTCAGAACAAATTCATCAGCGACCAGAAGAACTTCGTCTCTGTCACTGAAGAAAGTGACTGAACTGTATGAGATTTCCAAAGGCTTCACTCGAAGGGATTGGTAGGTGTAGGATTTTGAGTTGAGCATCACATGGAAATTTTTCCTTAGTATTTCCTCGACCCCCTTTAACAGTACGGTGTTTCCTATGACTCAAGAAAGAGAAAATGAAACTACGAAAACAAAAGTCTTCACGCTTCATGTTCCACAAATGAATACCAAGTCTTCAAGGTCACACCAATTTCTTCACTTTCAAAGTCTTTAGAAAGTCTTCAGAATATCAAAGTCTTCAGTTGAAGAACTTCATTTTTAGGGGTCGACTTTCTCTGTAAATATCAAACTCCTCATAGACTTATAGACCTGTCTACACTCACAAACGCATTAGTCCCTTAACCTATAAGTCTTCAATACACCAAAATCACTAAGGGGCACTAGATGCACTTACAATCTCCCCCTTTTTGGTGATTGATGACAACATAGGTTAAGTTTTCAACGGGGATAAACATATGAAGTGTATACACTGATATTGAGGAATTTGATTACAAGATATAGAAGAACTCCCCCTGAAGATGTGCATAGTGAGGAATTTGCTTTTGAGGCAATGCACATTTGAAGAGTTGAATCATGGAGATCTCCCCCTATATCTTGTAATTCATACACGCATTTGATATATAATATGAAGAATTTGAAATGCATGATGAAATATGGTGCCTGATGAGATTCAGCATGCGTGCAATGTCATTAACGAGGAATAAGCATGCAAAGCATAATGCAACAAAAGTATCAGCGCACCATCGGGTTTAAGATTACAACTCGATCCAAATAAAAGTTTCAGAAGAACGAGAGTTGTAACTTAAAAAATTGCCCTTAATATAGACCCGCTTGAAGACTAACTCAGATTTCTCCCCCTTTGTCATCAAATGACCAACAGGATTGAAACTGAGGACTAACGCCCCTGAAGAATTTCAAGTCGATGGAGGAGCGCCAGCGTTGTCGGGGTTGTTTGTTGTAGCAGGGCCTGCCGCAGTGTCGTCCAAATCTTCATACTCATCAGTGTCACGCGATGAAGAATAAGAGCTGGCCACCAGTGGAGGAATTTTGACCCTCTTGAATTTCTTCGGAGGAGGTGCAGACCAGTCAAATTCTTCCTTGAGACCCATAGTCTTCAGTTCTTCAGCGCTATAGACATGAGTGAGGACAGCCCAGGTGCGGTTGAAGGTTTCATGAAGGTAGTATTGGTTCTTCTTCACTGCATTGTGTGTTGAGGTCATATTGTGAAGAAGTGCACCAAACTGACGCTTTACCCATTTGTGATTGCGATCAACCTTCTGATGAAGAATGAGGAGTAACTCACGGTCAGTCATCACCCTGGGTGCTGTGGCTTGAGGATTTTGCTTGGCTGAGGTATTTGCGGCAGAGTCATGTGTGGCAGAATCGTCATTGGTAGAGTAAGATGCAGCCTTGCGAAATTGACCATCCAATGGACGAATGCCTTCATCGATCACAGCAGCGGCCTTGCCTTTATCATCAGCTGATGAAACTGTCCGTTTGAGGACTTCAATGGGAGGCAAGTAGCTACCGTGGTTCAGAGTGTCAGCTTTGTAATTCAGTGAAGATCTTGCCCTGATGAATCTCATAATCCAAGGAGCATAGGGCTTCAGCTCAAATGGTGACATAGCAATATTGGCCAGAGTCCTCATGAAGAAATCATGGAAGTTGACGGGAACGCCATGAATGATGTTGAAAAGCATATTCTTCATGATGCCAACGACTTCTTCATCATTTGAGTCGTGGCCTTTGATAGGACTCATTGTCTTCGTCAGAATTTGATAGACAGTCCGAGGCACATAGAGTAATTCCTTGACGAGGAATTTGGTTCGTGGGGCCTGCCTTGGATTCAAAGGCTTCATCAGCACTTGCATATAGTGATTTGAAAGTTCTGGTTTGTTGTAGACACAACGAGCACCATCAAGTGGAGGACTGAGTGGTAGAGCACAAAGCAATTCAGTTGCTGGTGCCTTGTAGTGATTATTTTCAGACATCCAGTCTGATACCCATGAGTTCACGTCTTCAGCGTCTCCGGTGATGTGCAGAGTTGCATAGAATTGAATAATGAGTTCTTCATTCCAGTCATAGATATCAGTGCAGAAATTCAGAAGTCCTGCGTCGTGAAGAACACTGAGGACTGGCTCAAAGCCGAGCAGAGACTCCATGTCCACATGAGGAATATGTGCATGATCGAAGACTTTGTCTTTGTTGAAGAGCACTGAGGAATAGAAATTGGCTTGGCTGGCAGTCCAGAAACGCTTCTTCCTTATGCGAGCAGAATCATATGGATTATAATCAGTGAAGAATACGTGCTCGGCAAAGAAATCTTCAGCCTTGAACTTCTGTTTGCTTGAGAACGGATTCTTTGGTTTTGGCAAAGGGGTGTCAGTGAGTTGCATCACCACCTCAGGAATCGCGAGCTCAAGTTCTTCTGGCTGAGGAATTTCTTGTTCCTCAACAGGTGCAGTCTGAGGATCAGCAGCAGCAGGTTCATCAGCACTAGTGGCTGGAATTTCTTCATGGACAGATGAAGTGGGATGAGTTTCTTCAGAGCCCATTTGAACAGTTGGAGCAGGGGACTGAGGTATCTGTTGGATTGGGGTGAAGAGTGGAGAATTTGGATGCTGACTTTCCCAAAAGTCATCATTCATCACTGGCGTTGTTCTTCCAATATCCACATCTTCTTCAAGTTCCTCGACACCGGCCTCTTCAGCTGTGAACTGAGGCATAGGCGAGGAAATGATTGGGGTTGAAGGGATTGCTTCCACTTCAATTTCTTCATCAATCTGCTCTGACGAAGCAGCAGAATGATTTTCTTCATCAGATCCGCTTGGGATCTCATAGTCTTCTCCAAAAGGAACAAGGTCCTTTGATGGCATGGAGGAAATTGGAACAGTATCAATTGGATTTTCGAGTGAGCTGGTCATTGGCTTCATTTTCTTCGTAGCCGAAGAGTTTGACGCAGCTGATGCCTTCCTTTTCTTCACTGCAGCTCACTCTGCAGCCTTGGTCTTCTTCACATCAGAAGCAGATGGAAGAATTGGAGTTGGTGTCGGCGCGGGAGGAGCTGAGGAATCTGGTTCATTTTCTTCAGGCGCAACTGATGCAGTTGCTCCGATCTCTTCAGTTTCTTCAGGCGCACCACTAGTGGATGCCCTGGCAATTTCTTCAGCGACTGGAATTTCTTCACCAGCCCTGGAACGAGCATGTTCTTCAGCAGGCTGAAAGTCATCAGCGGTGCTGGCATGTTCTTCAGCAGGCTGAGCAGAGTCTGCAGCCTGAAGATTTTCTTGTTGCGATGGGGCTGCAACATTTGTGAATTTCTTCGTCAGATTGATGAATCTTACTTTAGCTCCTTGCCAATCAGCATAGTAGGCATCAAAGTCTTTGCTGAGGGCTTGAATTTCAAACTGAGCCTGGAGAAGTTCCTCAGGTGTCATTCTGACAACGTTTTTCTTCAGGAGCTTCTCCTTTCTGTATTGAGCTTTCCTGATCTCTCTTGCCTTTTCAAACTTCCATTTCTCTTCAGTGATGAAATGGGTGAGCATGTGACTTTGACCAGGGGTCAGATGAAAATCAGGCATAGGGGTGTTAGGAACCTTGTGCCAGAGATCAATGTAATCGAGGATTTTTCTCGGATCCAAAAGCAGTGGCACAGATGTGCCTTTGGCTCTAGCGGCCTTCACCTGTCTGTCTCTGAAACACCAGAGGCAATCGAGAAACCAGCAGTCCTTTGACATGTAGCCAGATGCACAGGAGTTGAGGACTTTGAAGGAGCTGTTGAGGATTTTGGTGGAGCTGTAGCAGTGTGAGGAATTTGCCGTGAGGGCACTGTTGGTGAAGCACTTGGCTTACGAGCAGGCTTCTTTGGCATGGATTTCCTCGGTTTGACCGAGGCCTCAGTAGCAGTAGCAGTGGCAGAATCCTCATTGAATTTATTCACTGCCTCCTTGGCTTGTCTTGCCAATTTAGCTTGGTGCTTAGCCCATTCTTCAGGAAAGTCCTCACCATGTTTGATGCTTGTGGGGTCAGCTACTTGGCCAGGTGCCAATGGAGCTCTTGGGCATGGAGGATTGAGGGTGAATTTCCTCATGTACTTTGGAGTCACATATCTGTATTCCCTCCATTCCCTTGCCCATCTCCGTTCAATCCTCTGAATGCGCACCTTGCGCTGATTTTTGTTTTCTTTGCCAAATTTTGCTTCATCAGGTGTGCAATAGTCAGCATAAATTTCCTCAGGGATTTCAAATGCAGTCATAACCTCAGGTTTCTTTCCTCCTTTCTGCGGCTTCTTACCGTCTGCCATATTCTTCAGTTGAGGAATTTGAACAATCGAGTCCTCTGAAGAAGTATGCAGTTTTTCTTCGAGGAATGCTGCAAATGAGTTAAGTTGATGAGAACCTAGTGATTCAGCAACAGACATGAGTACCTGTGAACAGAGTACAGGTGCGAGGAATTCGGAGAGGTCATATGCGTTCTGAGAAGGTTTTTCGAAAAGAACAAGTTTTGAGGAATTTGACCAGATGAACCTTGAGGAATTTCACTAAGCGTTCTTGTCTTAGGTTCCAGAGTTGTACAGATCAAAGATCCACACAATTAGGGAATCTTGAAGAAAATGATTGCTTAGAGAAACAGTTCAAGATCATATGATGTGAGGTGTTCATATGTGTGAAGATTTGAAGAATAAACACCTTTGAAGATTTTCAGGAAAGTTTGAGAATCAAAGTGAGTAATAAAAGTAACTTTTAATTACCTGAAGTGAAGAACACGATGAACTGAGAAGAACAGATGTGAAGTTCATCAGGTTAGATCTCCCACGCCCTAACTTGGCAGAGGAAGACAGCTACGGCGGCGGCGGAGTGAAGATTTCTGCGGTCGGCGTGAGTACGACGGCGACGAGGTCGAGGCAGTGAAGCTCTTCCTCACCGGCGACGATGGAGTAGCGGCGGCGCTAGGGTTTGAGGAGCTCGAGTGAGAGAGTAGCGATCGAGCGGAGTAAATGAAGTGAGGAAGGGGAGAGGGGTATTTATAGACACGGTGAAAAACTGTTCGCCCGAAGATTTGGGACGAACGTGCCCCTGCCCTTTCTCTTCTCGCGACATGTGTCACCCACGTACTGTGTAGTTGAGATCGTGTACGATCGTGGGTGAATAGAATAATGCATTGTGGGATGCGGAACGGTTTGAGCGGCAAAACCGAAAATTTGGATAAGATTTGTCTTAAAGTTTCGTTCGCAATTTCTTCAGCTGACAAGGACACGGTGAAGATTTTGAACGAGTTTCAAATAGAACGCATATGAAGAATTTGTGAATAGATTGGGTTGAGTATAGCATAGAGGGGGAAGGGTCCGATCACATTCACTTAGCAGAAAAAGCAACTTGAAGAAATAGCTATAAGTGAATGCTGTAGAGGAC
>NC_041385.1:2810685-2848199 GCF_002162155.2 Triticum dicoccoides | reverse complement strand
CTTTTGTGGTGGCGTGACCCACCGTATAAGAATGATGATTTCAGACACCGCGTACAATTGTCGTAGGGTTCTGAGAATCAAATTCTTCATTAATTTCTTCACACTTAGAGTGTTATTCTTCATTGATTGAAGAAAAATGTTTCTTCATGTGTTGCACATCTAAGTCATCAATTTTGCATAAGTGTTAGGATGTGTGTCCTTTTCAAAGAACATTCGAAGATTCTAAGATATTTAGCTCACACCGCAACTTGCTAAATCTCTTCTCATCCAAGGGCTTAGTGAAGATATCAGCTAGTTGTTCTTCAGTCTTCACATGCTCGATGGAGATGTCGCCCTTCAACACATGATCACGAAGAAAATGATGACGAATCTGAATGTGCTTTGTCTTCGAGTGCTGAACTGGGTTGTGAGCAATCTTGATGGCACTCTCATTGTCACAGAGGAGAGGCACATTCTTCACGTTGACGCCATAGTCCTTGAGTGTTTGCTTCATCCAAAGCAGTTGAGCACAGCAAGAGCCAGCAGCAATGTATTCAGCTTCCGCAGTGGACAGTCATACGCAGTTCTGTTTCTTCGAGGACCAACAGACCAAAGATCGTCCGAGGAAATGACAAGTGCCAGAGGTTGACTTGCGGTCCACACGATCACCAGCATAGTCAGAGTCAGAATATCCAATGAGATCAAAAGCAGAGCCCTTGGGGTACCATAATCCTAGTGTTAGTGTGTGAGCTAGATATCGAAGAATATGCTTCACAGCCTTATGGTGTGATTCCTTCGGTGCAGCTTGAAATCGGGCACACATGCAAACACTAAGCATTATAACTGGCCTAGATGCACATAAGTACAATAAAGAACCAATCATGGAGCGGTATACCTTGTGATCAAAGTCAATACCATTTTCATCAGTGCATAGATGGCCATTTATGGGCATAGGAATTTTGACGCCTTTGCAATCTTGCATGCCGAATTTCCTTAGTACATCTTTGAGATATTTCTCCTGAGATATGAATATGCCATTGCGCTGTTGACGAATTTGAAGATCTAAGAAGAATTTCAACTCTCCCATCATAGACATTTGATATTCTTCACTCATCATATAGGCAAATTCATCACTATAACGTTGGTCAGTACAGCCAAAGATAATATCATCAACATATATTTGGCACACAAACAGTTCACCATCATAAGATTTAGTAAAGACAGTAGGGTCGAGTGAACCGGGTGTGAAGCCATTCTTCACGAAGAATTCCTTCAATGTATCATACCACGCCCGAGGGGCTTGCTTGAGGCCATAGAGGGCCTTATTAAGTCTGAAGACTTTGTCAGGATTCTTTGGATCTTCAAAACCTGGGGGTTGAGCAACATATACTTCTTCCTCAAGCTTACCATTGAGGAATGCACTTTTCACATCCATTTGATATAAGATGATATCATGATGGTTAGCATAAGCAAGTATGCGAATAGCCTCAAGTCTAGCAACAGGTGCAAAAGTTTCATCGAAATCAATTCCTTCAACCTGTGTGTAGCCTTGAGCTACCAGTCGTGCCTTATTCCTCACCACAAGGCCATTTTCATCTTGCTTGTTGCGGTAGATCCACTTTGTGCCAATGATATTATGCTTGCAAGGATCTGGACGTTTGACCAGTTTCCAGACATTGTTGAGCTCGTACTGATGTAATTCTTCTTGCATAGCCTGAATCCACTCCGGCTCCAAAAATGCTTCATCTACCTTAGTGGGCTCTGTGATAGAGACAAAAGCATAGTGCCCACAAAAGTTAGATAAATGTGAAGCTTTTGAGCGTGTGAGAGGACCTGGTGCTCTAATGTCATCGATGATCTTCTCCACTTGCACTTCTTTTGCAACGCGAGGATGAGCTGGTTGTCGCTGAGGAGTTTGATCAGCATTTTCTTCAGCACCATTTTCCTCAGCATTTTCTTCAGGTGTACAGCTCGATGTTCTTCATGAACTGGAATGAATTCTTCAGCAAATTCTTCAGTAGGAATGACATCCTCAGTTGCCTTGAACTTGATAGAATCCTCAGGTGCTGGTTCATCTAACACAGAAGGTAGGTGCTCTCTTTGCGAGCCATTAGTTTCATCGAACCGCACATCTACAGTGTCAACAATCTTGTGAAGAACAATGTTGAAGACTCTGTAGGTGTGTGAGTCCTTTCCGTAACCAAGCATAAAACCTTCATGTGCTTTCGGTGCAAATTTAGAATTGTGGTGAGGATCTCTAATCCAACATTTAGCACCGAAGACTTTGAAATAACTCACATTGGGTTTCTTGTCAGTGAGGAGTTCATAGGCCATCTTCTTGAAGAATTTGTGAAGATATACTCTGTTGATGATGTGGCACGCAGTATCAATTGCATCAATCCAAAAACGATGAGGCGTTTTGTATTCATCAAGCATAGTGCGAGCCATCTCAACAAGAGTTCTGTTCTTGCGCTCCACGACGCCATTTTGCTGAGGAGTATAGGGAGCAGATAACTCATGAGTAATACCAAGTTCATCAAGATAGTCATCAAGACCGGAATTCTTGAACTCAGTTCCATTGTCACTTCTGATGTGCTTGATCTTCACACCAAAGTTGGTTGAAGCCCTCGAGGAAAAACGTTTGAAGACTTCCTGCACTTCATGTTTGTAAGTAACAATGTGTACCCATGTATATCGAGAGTAATCATTAACAATGACAAAACCATATAGAGATGCATCATTAGTGACTGTTGAGTAATGATTAGGTCCGAAGAGGTCCATGTGAAGCAATTTGAATGGATGAGTAGTGGTCATGATAGTCTTCGCTGGATGCTTGGCCTTGGTCATTTTTCCAGCTTCACAGGCTCCGCATAAGTGATCCTTGAGGAATTTGACATTCTCAATGCCAATGACGTGCTTCTTCTTCGCAAGCGTGTGCAAATTCCTCATGCCTGCGTGACCAAGTCGTCGATGCCATAGCCAGCCTTCTGAAGCTTTTGCAAGTAGACACACGGCTGGTTGTGGTCCTGTAGAGAAATCAACAATATACAAATTTCCTCTCCTAAAGCCTTCAAAGACTTTGGAATTGTCAGCTTCCATAATCACAACACAGCGATACTTGCCAAAGACAACAACCATATCAAGATCACAAAGCATTGAGACTGACATGAGGTTGTATCCTAAGGACTCAACAAGCATGACTTTGTCCATGTGTTTATCCTTAGAGATCGCAACCTTACCAAGACCCAATACCTGACTTTTGCCTTTGTCAGCAAAGATGATGTGCTTCAGATGTGACGGTGATAAGGGAGCATCCATCAAAAGATTCTTGTCACCAGTCATGTGATTTGTACATCCACTATCGAGGACCCATTCAGTGGTTTTGGGTTGATCATCCTGCAGATGAATTAGTGTAACTTACAATCTCATATGCTTCATCAATGAAGAATATGATATCAAGTTCATCAGATGAATTTCATCAAGCAGTAAACAGATATAGCAGTAGGAGGATGTGTGAAAGTTTATTTCATCATGATTCGCCTGCGTCCTTTCAGGCAATTTTGTCAGGTCCCCAGCAAATTCTTCAGACGTTAAGGCACGTCTGGAGACCTGACCCTGCAGAAGAGATTAGTTCTTTTTCTTCACCACCCACATCTGAAGGGGTGGCAAAGAGTTCATCACTCTGCGAGCACCATACGAGAATGGTGGCATAGAAGCCAAACCATTTCGTTTTACATAAGAGGGGTTAGGGTAAGCATATGAATAAGCAGAGAAATTCTTCGAGGACTTATGAACATAATGGTTTGAAGAATAATGCACATATTCATAGCCCTTAGCTCTACCCTGCGAAACAGAGTTGTTAGCATGATGATAATCATATGAGGATTTTGATCCATTTGAGGAATTTGATCCATATGAAGAATTTGATCTGGGGTTCCTGTTCTTCACTGGTGGTGTCATGAGGACATTCACCTGAAGACTTTCAAGGCACTTCTTGGGAACCCATATTTTCTTCATGGGAGAACCGTTCCTGCAGTTAGTGCCAACATATCTAGCAAATACTTCACCATTCTGATTTTTGAACAGTTTATAGTTGGAGTCAAATGACTCATCAGAAGGATGAGGAGATTCACATGTAAAGCCAGATAAGTTAGATGGATCAACTGGAGGTCCCTTTGCGGCAACCCATGAGGTTTTGGGGTACAGCTCAGGCTTCTAATATGTTCCATCAGCATTAAGTTTCCTCTCAAAGGCGATACCCTCTTTCCTAGGGTTTCTGTTGAGGATCTGCTTTTTAAGCACATCACAAAGAGTCTGATGCCCTTTAAGGCTTTTGTACATGCCTGTCATGTACAATTCCTTCAGCCCTGCATCGTCACTGATACTAGCAATGTCCTCAGATGAGGAATTAGTGATAGCAGAGGCAGGTGAAGAATTTGTAACAGTTGAAGCATTTGAACATTCAGGTGAAGAATTAGCAGATTCACGTTCAATGCACTTTAAGCATGGAGGAACAAATTCTTCCTGAGAAGCGCTGATTTGTTGAGCTAGTAATGAATCGCGCGCCTTCTGAAGATCTTCATAACTCACTCTTAGCTTCTCAAGATCTTGCTTTCTTTGAATAAATTCATAAGAAAGTTTCTCATGATCAGATAAGAGAGTGTTATGATGACTTTGAAGGTTATCAAACCTAGACTGAAGTCTCTGAAGATTTTCAGACAGGGCTTTAGTGCGATCCATTTCTTCACCCAACATATCATCACTTTTGTCTAGCATGTTTTGAACCTTTTCAAAAGCCCTTTGTTGTTTTACAGCAATCTTAGCAAGTTTAGAGTAGTTGGGCTTGAGATCCTCATCAGATTCATTTTCACTAGATTCAGAGGAGGTGTATTTGAGTACCTTTGCACCTTTTGCCATGAAGCAATAGGTGGGAGCGTAGTCATCATTATCTTCATCAGGCTTGTCGGTGGGGTCAGTTTCTTCAGTGTTGAAGATGGACTTGCTAACGAAAGCAGTAGCGAAGGCCAGACTCGCCACACCAGATTCGGATTCTTCAGACGCCTCCTCTTCCTCATGTTCCTCAGATTCAGCTTCAGAGTCCATTTCCTTGCCAATGAATGCCCGAGCCTTCTTGGAGCTGCTCTTCTTGTGAGATGAAGACTTTGAGGATTTTGATGACAAAGATTTTGACGATTTCTTCTTCTTCTTCGCATCATCAGAACTGTAATCCTTGTATTTCTTCTTCTTCAATTCCTTTTCCCACTGAGGACAATCTTGAATATAATGACCAGGTTTCTTGCATTTGTGGCACAGCCTTCTCTTATAGTCACTTGATGAGGAATCACTGCTTCTTGAGGATTTTCCAAAGCGACCACGTCTTGAGAACTTCTGGAATTTCTTCACGAGCAGTGCTAGCTCCTGGCTCAATTCTTCAGGATCACCAAGGCTACAACCAGAATCCTCACATTCAGACTCAGACACAACCTTGGCCTTCAGGGCACCTGGTTTTCCATAGCTCGAACCATAGAGATCTCTCTTTTCAGCAAGCTGGAACTCGTGAGTATTTAGCCTTTCGAGGATATCGGCAGGATCAAGAGACTTGTAGTCAGCCCGTTCTTGTATCATCAAACCCAGAGTATCAAATGAGGAATCAAGCGATCTCAACAGTTTCTTCACCACCTCATGGTCAGTGATGTCAGTGGCACCGAGGGCTTGAAGCTCATTTGAGATGTCAGTGAGGCGATCAAAGGTTTGTTGGACATTTTCATTGTCGAGTCTTTTGAAGCGGTTGAAGAGATTCCGAAGAACATCAACTCGAGAGTCACACTGAGTTGAGACTCCTTCATTCACTTTGGACAGCCAATCCCAGATAAGCTTAGCAGTTTCCAAAGCACTCACTCTTCCATACTGTCCTTTACTCAGATGGCCACATATGATATTCTTCGCTTGAGAATCGAGTTGCTTGAATCTCTTCACATCGATAGCGTTCAGTGAGGGTGAGACAGAGGGAACACCATTTTCCACAACATACCAGAGATCGTTGTCAATTGCCTCGAGATGCATTCGCATCTTGTTTTTCCAGTAGGGGTAGTTCGTCCCATCAAAGGTAGGACACCCAGCCGAGACCTTGATCATACCTGCGGTCGACATAACTAAAACTCCAGGCGGTTAAACCAAAATCACACAGAACAAGGGAGTACCTTGCTCTGATACCAATTGAAAGTGCGTTATGTCGACTAGAGGGGGGTGAATAGGCGATTTTTATGAATTCTTCACTGAGGAATTTGCCAGTGAGGAAATTCCTTAGCGAAGAACTATTAGCAGCGGAATAAGTACTCAGAAGTAAGCATAACAAAATACAAGCATGGTCATCATGATGAAATGAAGACTAGCACAGAGTACAGAAAGCGTAATCACAGGATAACACAAGATGAAGACAAACAGACTGAAGAAATTGAACTGAGGAAATTGAGAAAGTCTTCAGTCAAAGTCTTCAAACACATATATGAACAAACACTCAACACAGTAATGAGGAAATGAAAGGGTTGAGGAAATAGAACCAGTTAGGTTGGTGAAGACAATGATTTGGTAGACCAGTTCCAACTGCTGTCTCAGTTGTACGTCTGGTTGGAGCGGCTGAGTATTTAAACTCGAGGACACACAGTCCCGGACACCCAGTCGCTGAGCACGCAGCTCAGGACACCCAGTCCTCACCGTATTCTCCTTGAACTAAGGTCACACAGACCTCGTCCAATCACTCGTGGTAAGTCTTCAGGCGACTTCCAAACCTTCACAGACTTGGTCACTCGGTGATCCACAATTCCTCTTGGATGCTCTAGACCTTGACGCCTAACCGTCTGGAAGAAGCACAGTCTTCAAAGGTAACAAGCGTCGGATCCACGCAGGATCAATTTCTTCAGTTATGCAAAATCACTTTGGGTTTGTAGGGGTTTGGTTTTTGGGTTTTCCTCACTTGATGATTTTCGCTCAAAGTCCTCGGAGGATGGCTTGCTCTCAAATGACAAGTGTCAAGTTTCTCTCGGAGCAGCCAACCAGCTAGTGGTTGTAGGGGGCGGCTATTTATAGCCTAGGGAGCAGCCCGACATGATAAGACATAAATGCCCCTCAATGATATGACCGTTAGGTGGATAAGATATTTTGGGACAACTGGCACGCAGCACAGCAACGGTCGGAAATTTGACTCTCAAATTCCTCAGGGCTATCATGTTCCTCACTGTGTAGGTAATTCGCACTGACGAATTCCTAACTCCTCAGTCAGAAAAAATTCATCAGCGACCAGAAGAACTTCGTCTCTGTCACTGAAGAAAGTGACTGGACTGTATGAGATTTCCAAAGGCTTCACTCGAAGGGATTGGTAGGTGTAGGATTTTGAGTTGAGCATCACATGGAAATTTTTCCTTAGTATTTCCTTGACCCCCTTTAACAGTACGGTGTTTCCTATGACTCAAGAAAGAGAAAATGAAACTACGAAAACAAAAGTCTTCACGCTTCATGTTCCACAAATGAATACCAAGTCTTCAAGGTCACACCAATTTCTTCACTTTCAAAGTCTTCAGAAAGTCTTCAGAATATCAAAGTCTTCAGTTGAAGAACTTCATTTTTAGGGGTCGACTTTCTCTGTAAATATCAAAGTCCTCATAGACTTATAGACCTGTGTACACTCACAAACGCATTAGTCCCTTAACCTATAAATCTTCAATACATCAAAATCACTAAGGGGCACTAGATGCACTTATAGATGGAAATATACAACATAGTAATAGATGTCCATAAGAGATACATGCAGAAAACAACAAACAGAAACACTTGTCAAAACACAGCTATGAATTGTTATCATGAGTATAACGGGAAGACATGGTTCAGGGAGCACCATGTGTGGTGCCAAACACAAGGCTAAACAAAAAGCAAGTATTCCGTGAAGTGGTCAGTTGTAGTCTGATACTTTAGCATATGTCATTAAAAGTTTCGGCAACTCATCCAGCCTCAATCAAGCAACCCATACACAAATGTCGAAGCAACTCGGTTAACAGCCCTAGTACAGGTAGTTCAGACAACTCTAACAAAGTTTTGGCAACTTAATCAACGCTGAACAGGCAACTTGTATACAATGTCAGATCAACTCGGTGAACGTCCCCACGCCTAGTAGTTTAAACAGCTCTAAATTGGGCAACTCATATAGCCTCAATCAGGCAACTCATGCACAAAGTCGAAGCAACTCCATAAGCTGTTCAAAGCAACTCTTCAGACAGCTCTATTTCGCCACCTCAAATAGCCTCAATCAGGCAACTCCTGCGCAAAATCGAAGCAACTGCTCAAAAAATCCTAAACGAAGTTGACCAAACATCTGCCAAAAGCAAATGCCCATCTCAGACCAAACAGATCTGGCACGAGAACTGACAGCACACCACCAAATCCCTCACGGCATGACCCCGAGATTCCCCACCACGAGGCACCACGATTCGTCCCTAACTGAAGCAAAATCCACTACAACCTATGGGCGCGTGATTAAATCCACCTCCATGTTCGCATGAATCCTCGCTAAATCCAAACCCTCCGCAACCGACCACACGCAGAAAGCAGAGAGAACGGCGTCAATGGGTGCATACCTCAGGATTCTAGAATCATCCAGAACACTAGGCCACCGGACACGCAGCGCCGTCGACGACCTTCAGCACGCACCCTTTTGGCCCTGGGCGCGACAAGATTGAACCCGTTCCGCCTTATTCTCCGGGGGCCGCGCGCACCTACGCACACTCGCGGAGCTCTATCGCTCAAACACCGCCGCTGCGCACGCCCTCCGCTCTCCGGCAGCCGTCGGCGGCTTGGGGGCCACGGTTGACCTGCGGCTTGGGGGGCTTGGCATCGAGGAGGGAGGGAGAGAAGGGGAGAGAATGGGGAGCGGATTGGGAGGATTGGGGCGGTGGTCTCGGCAGTTTCGAACAGAGAGCCAACGGACGGGGCGCGTGGGTAGTGGTGGGCCTCCCAGGTGAATACGTGTCCGCGGGGGGAGGACGAACCGTTCGTGCCGACCAGGAATACCTGGGCTCGATCGCGCCGATCGGACAGCGATAAAAGGTGAGTGCTGAAACGTGACAACCAGCACTCAGTTGCTTTTTAGCATTTAGGTTTAAATTTTCCATGAACTAAAGTTTGCAGGTTTTTTTAATCTTTAATTTAATTTTTAGAGAATGTTAATTGAATTTTAATAATGTTTACGCATTTTAAAAATGTTCACAGATTTGGAAAATTTCACGTGTTTAAAATTTGTCAAAGTCCAATTGGTGGACTGCCTCATGATTTCATAAACTTTTCAGTTCAGCCTCGTAATAAGTATCATACCACACGGCTGATATATAGTAGTATGTTTCTTGGGGGAAAATATCGCATTTTAATGTTCCAATAAATCTGAAAAACAATCCACATTGTCATATGGGTTTTAAATGACAAATTGCCCAATGCACTGAATGTGCATGTACTGTTAAGTAAAAATATCGACGATTTTCACATTTTTGTGTAGCTTGCATTTCAATGCATTTTCGTAAAATAACTAAATTAATCTCTCAGCAAGCAATACGCTGCAGCTTGGTAGATGGAGGTTGTGGATCGATTATATACATGCCTGCAGTGCACATTAGGCACCCTATTTTAATTATTTTATGTAATCTGATCACTGTGTTGTGTTTCTGTGGCATGCAGGTGAATGAATGAAGGGCTAGCCTCATCATATGCTCAGATCCAAAGTTTGGAAGATTCAAACATGTGACACTCTTCAAAATCTGCATCTGAGCACGTCTCCATCTGCAAGCCAGGGTCGGAGCAATCAGACTAAAAGTTTCAAATAGGGCCACACCGATATAAGGTTGGAAAATAGAGGGGTACTGATACGTCTCTAATATATGTATAATTTTAATTATCCATGCAATTATATTATCAATTTAGATGTTTTGTATGCATTCATATGCTATTTTATATCATTTTCTGTGACTAACCTATTAACCTAGTGCTTAGCGCCAGTTTCTGTTTTTTTTTTATTTTGGTTTTTCAGAAAATCAATATCAAACGAAGTCTAAACAAAAAACAATTTTTGGATTAATTTTTTCTGAACCAGAAGGGACCCTAGAAGCTTCGGAAGGTGACCAAACGAGATACCAGAGAGCCACAAGCTCAGGTGTGTGCGCCACGTGAGCTTGTGGGCCCCACGGAGCTTTATTTGACCTAATTCCAGGCCTATAAATTCCCAAATATTCCAAACAAACAGAGAGCCACCCGAGACATTTTTTCCACCGCTGCAAACTTCTGTTCTTCCGCGATCCCATCTGGAGGCCTTTTTTGGTACTTTGCCGAGGGGCAATTAATCACGAAGGGCTTCTACGTCATTTGCTGCCTTGTGAGGATGTGTTAATAGTTTACCACAGATCTTTGGGTCCATAGCTAGTGTGACGCCCCCGATTCAATCATACACTAATCATGCACGCAAATGTGTACGATCAAGATCAGGGACTCACGGGAAGATATCACAACACAACTCTACAATTAAAAATAAGTCATACAAGCATCATAATACAAGCCAGGGGCCTCGAGGGCTCGAATACAAGTGCTCGATCATAGACGAGTCAGCGGAAGCAACAATATCTGAGTACAGACATAAGTTAAACAAGTTTGCCTTAAGAAGGCTAGCACAAACTGGGATACAGATCGAAAGAGGCGCAGGCCTCCTGCCTGGGATCCTCCTAACTACTCTTGGTCGTCGTCAGCGGCCTGCACATAGTAGTAGGCACCTCCAGTGTAGTAGTAGTCGTTGACGGCGGCGTCTAGCTCCTGGACTCCAGCATCTGGTTGCGACAACCAGAAAGAAAGGAAAGAGGGAAAAAGGGGGGAGAAAGCAACCGTGAGTACTCATCCAAAGTACTCGCAAGCAAGGAACTACACTACATATGCATGGGTATATGTGTAAGGAGGCCATATCGGTGGACTGAACTGCAGAATGCCAGAATAAGAGGGGGATAGCTAGTCATATCGAAGACTACGCTTCTGGCAGCCTCCGTCTTGCAGCATGTAGAAGAGAGTAGATTAAAGTCCTCCAAGTAGCATCTCCAAGTAGCATCTCCGGTAGCAACGCATAGCATAATCCTACCCGGCGATCCTCCCCTCGTCGCCCTGTGGAAAAGCGATCACCGGGTTGTCTGTGGAACTTGGAAGGGTGTGTTTTATTAAGTATCCGGTTCTAGTTGTCATAAGGTCAAGGTACAACTCCAAGTCGTCCTGTTACCGAAGATCACGGCTATTCGAATAGATTAACTTCCCTGCAGGGGTGCACCAACTTACCCAGCATGCTTGATCCCATTTGGCCGGACACACTTTCCTGGGTCATGCCCGGCCGCGGGAGATCAACACGTCGCAGCCCCACCTAGGCTCAACGGAGAGGCCAGCACGCCGGTCTAAACCTAAGCGCGCAGGGGTCTGGGCCCATCGCCCTGAGCACACCTGCATGTTGCGTACGCGGCCGGTGAGCAGACCTAGCAACCTCCATTACAAAGGAAGTTGCGTTAACGCAGTCCAACCCGGCGCGCGCCGCTCAGTCGCTGACGTCACAAAGTGCTTCGGCTGATACCACGACGTCGGGATACCCATAAGTACTCCCGCATAGATGGTTAGTGCGTATAGGCTCGTAGCCAACTCAGATCAAATACCAAGATCTCGTTAAGCGTGTTAAGTATCCGCGAACGCCGAACAGGGCCAGGCCCACCTCTCTCCTAGGCGGTCTCAACCTGCCCTGTCGCTCCGCCACAAAGATCCACTCGCGGGTGCTCCACCAGCCGACCCGACTTTAGTCTCCACATGTATAATGTATAAAGTATATAGTATATACCCATGATCACCTCTCGAGTGATTACGGCCCGATAGTATAGCACGGCTGACGGACAAGAATGTAGGGCCACAGATGAATATACTAGCATCCTATACTAAGCATATAGGATTGCAGGTAAAGGTAACAACAGTAGTATCAAGGACAGGCTATGCATCAAGATAGGTATAACAGAAAGCAGTAACATGCTACACTACTCTAATGCAAGCAGTATAGAGTAGAATAGGCGATATCTGGTGATCAAGAGGGGGGCTTGCCTGGTTGCTCTGGCAAGAGAGAGGGGTCGTCAACTCCGTAGTCGAACTGGGCAGCAGCAGCGTCGGTCTCGTGGTCTACCGGAGAGAAGAGGGGGAAGAAACAATGAATACCATGCAAACATATGCATATCGATGCATGACATGACAAGTAACGATGCTAGGCGTGCCCTAACGTGGTATGAGGTGGTACCGGTTAAGGGGGGAAAACATCCGGGAAAATATCCCCGGTGTTTCGTGTTTTCGGGCAGAGGAGCCGGAGGGGGAAAGTTGCGATTTCGATAGGTTAGGGGGTGTGGCGGACGAACGGACTACTTAACCGGATTCGTCTCGTCGTTCTGAGCAACTTTCATGTAGAAAGTATTTTCATCCGAGTTACGGATTAAAAGATATGATTTTCTAAAGATTTAACTCATTTTCAGGAATTTAATTAATTATTTAAATCCAGCATTATCCAGAATAGTAAATGATGACGTCAGCATGACATCAGAGTGTGTCAGCATGTCAACTGGTCGGTTGACCAGTCAAACCAGACGGATGGGTCCAGTGGGACCCACATGTCATTGACAGGGTACTAACAGAGTTTTTAAAACTAACTAAATAGGCTAATTAGTGGGTGGGTCCCGGTAGTCAGTGAGAGATTAGGTTTTAATTAATTTATTTAATTAATTAGCCAATTATCTATTTATTTTATTTGTTTATGGCATGGGCCCCGCATGCCAGTGCCACTGGGCTGCCCCGTCAGCACGTTGACTGGGTCAGTCCAGTCAACGGGGCCCCCATGGCCCACTGGCAGTGACCTAGGTGTGGGGGCCTGCCTAGCCACGTCGGCGGACGGCGCCGGAACGTCGCCGGCGAGGCAAACTGCGGCGGCGCGGCTTGGGAGGGACGCGGGTTTCGCGCCCAGGGGGTCTTCTAGGCTGTGGCCGGGCGCGTTCGACGCGGCTCGGCGTCGCGCGTCGAGCGGTGGTGGCCAGAGGGGTTGGAACGGACGGAGGCGAGCGCTACGAGCTCGCCGGCGGCAAGGTGCTCCGGGAGAGCGACAACAACGATGATATGGGGCGGTTTTGGGCAAACCGGAGAGCGGGGCGAGGCCTACGCGGCGTGGGGAATGCAGCGGGGTTGAGCCCGTGACCAAAAGGTCACCGGAGCCTTGCCGGCGGCGTGCTCCGCGGTGAAGCGTTCGGGCGCTCGTCGGGGACGGCGTTAGGAGGCACAAGGGGGTGTACTGGAGGGTGCTACGGTGTCGCGGTGGTGCAGTGAGCACGGTTACGCGGTCGGACGAGAGCCGCGCGTGCGGTGACCGCGACGGCGAGCTTGACGGCGGAGCCGTAGCCCGGCAATGGTGGTGCGTCGCGCACGACTAGCTATGGCATGGAAATTAAGTAAGGACGGGGAGAAGAAGGGGGTGGAGCTCACAGAGTGGCACATGAAAGGCCCGCGGTGAACGGGAGCGCAGAGACGAGGAGGAATCTGACGCGGTGGAGCTCGGTGTTCGTAGGTTGAAGACGACCTCGTCCACGACGCTGCGACGGTGTGGAGCTCGAATCAACGGTAGGGGACGACGAGGCGGGCGACGAGGGAGCCCGATGACGCGTGGGCGCGGTGCGGGGAGGACGGTGGCCACGGCTACGTGACGGCCACGGCCATGGGAGCGAGCGCGCTCGGGATCGGGCGAGAGGAGAGGGGAGAGGTGGATCTAGGGGAGGGGAGGCGCAGGCACCGAGAGAGAGAGCGGGGTGAGTGGGAGGCGGGATCGAGGGGCGGGGGTGTGGCAATCTTATCCCCTCCTCGACGCCGGCGAGGGGGTCCGGCGGAAGCACGCCCCTGTTCCGACCCTGGTCGGGGGAACAGAAAAGGGGGAGAGCGACCAGGGGAACGGGCCGGGTCGGCCGGATGGCCAGGTGGGCCGGCCTGGCTGCGAGCTGGGCCGTCTGGTCCAGGGGGGGCTTTTTTTTCTGTTTCTGTTTTGTATTTTCTTTTTTTTATTATTTTTCCTTTTCTGTTTTATTCAATTTAGGGCATTTAGGTATTTTATAAAATTGCGTCTTCTACACCATAATTACCTGTGCCATTTTTGGCACTGCCCGAACATTTTTGTTTTAACTTTTGAAAACTTTTATTGTTGACATTAATTTGAATTTGAACCTTGAAAGGGTTTCGAATCATCACGAGTTTAACAACAGTAACCGTGGTGACGTGGCATCATTAGCGTGGGATTACTATAGCTTAATTATCCAGGCGTCACAATTCTCCTCCACTACAAGAAATCTCGTCCCGAGATTTAAGCGGTGGAGTAAGGGGGGAAGTTGTGGTTGCAAAATTCTAACGGATCTTCTCGGTCTTGGTTGCTCTCCTCGAAGAGGTCGATCCATTATATTGATGCCTTCATACTCCTGCTTCAGGTCAAAATGATGAAGTCGTCATCCTTTCTTCGGGATCTTCATCGTACTTACGAAAAGGATATGGGGGGAAGACTCGGAAAGGGCGGGCCTTACCAGGTTGACTATCTGGTACATAACTCAGGGAATGGGGTAGGAAGTAACTCTCGAATTGTACTTAAGAAAATATCGAGAGCAAAGTAAGAAGGTACCATGAGAAGTTTCAAACGGATAGGCCATTGTTCGATGTCTGAAACAACATGCGAAAGGGGTCCAGAGCAATGAGATTGAGTATTGCGTCTGTTACCAAAATAGATCACTTGGGACGGTGGCCCGTGAATTACATACGAGGCCACACGCGAGGAACAACCTTGGGAAGAGGGGGTGCAGGAGAGTCAGGTTTCGATCCTGTGGAACTGTGGGTTATGGGCCCACCATGTGGTTGAAAGTAGGAAGGGGGCCGACATTTTGCACGGTCATGATAGTAAGGCGTGTCAAAGGGTAGCCTGTCAGATATGTCGGCAACAACATCGATACCAAGGGCGAGGGACGAAGAGAACCATTTTCCTGCTCGTTGAACGAGGCGGGCCAATAGGCAAAGTTCTCGTCCATCGGTGGTTACCGGAATATCATCAACAATCGTAACAGGGTCTTACTGACCAATTATACATCGAGGTGTTTACATAAGCAGTGAATCTTTACTGCTTAGATTATATAGATCACAAGAATGTCAAACACAACAATGGAAGGGAAAATATGAATATCAGATTAAACAGAACAATGGAAAGGAAAATGTGTTAAAACACATAATTCAGGGGTATATCCTTCCCAAGGACAAGCAGAGCAAGATATCCATGACAGGATATAAAGTAGACAACCATTTAGGTAAGGGGGGGAGGAATCTCATGATATTACCCATACAACGGTGTTAGGATAAATGATAAACAAAATTTAGCATCGTGCTTTAATTGTTCCTGTTGAAAATCGGAGTACCATTGACATGCTTCGAGGTAGCATTGACATGGTCTTCAGGTGAAGATCAAACTTTGGAAACACGAAGGATCCATCAGGAATAACTTGTAGAATAAGTCTTACAATTTCCCCATGGATGAACGGATAACCTTGCTGAAAAGGAATCTATAATGATAGGTCCTCCAGCCGGGGGGGGGGGGTGCTAGGCATGACATCATGTTACCGGGTCATCAAAGGATCAATATCATAACTCTTGGAAAGTTGTCCTAACCATCATATCTGACGGAGATTCAGGTATGATTGGTGTCAGGATACCTCAGGCTCAGGATGCCTGAGAAGAAAGGTGCAACACCAATTGACGGGATGACACTGTAAGATTCTCGGGAAATGAACTATGAAGTGACTTCCATTAACAAGAGTTCATCATTAACCCAAGGAGAGGACAAGGAGGTGTCTGGTGAACTCAACGGCAATTCACTGAGATTCCCAAAAGATGGATTTCCACCATTAAGTGAACAAGGAGATAACATTTGTCAGATCAAATGATATAAGGAAGTATGCTCGAGGAAAACATACACAATTAAACATTGGTTGAAAGGTGCGCCCGAAATATGGGTTGGGTTGCACGAGCAATGTCAGAATGGTGATTCAATTAGCGAAGGACTTAGAATGAATTATCGCCCATTCACTTCAAAGCAATAGGGTTGCTAGAAGTTTTGAATTCACACGTCATAGCTCCATTGTCGGTATTCCGGTTGAAGACAATACGGGGACCAAGGAATGAACGAAGATGGCAAGAAGTATTATGATATCAAGAATTATTAAGAGGTGGTGAAATTCTCACCACATTCTTGACAAAAAGAGATGGTAATACTTCCGAGGTAAGGAAGATCAACTGCTGGGTAGCAGTGATCTCAAGGTTTACACAAAACACGAACAAGTTGTGTTGAACGGAAGGCAATAAAGTGGTCGATGAGAACAGGAATCATCGAGGGGCAAGGATGGTATTACCCATCATGAATTCAATTGAATTCCTGGAAGAGCTCATAAGGTTGATGATGATCACGACACAATTGTCGAGAGATTTCATGCAGATGTAGTCAATCAGCGACGACATCAAGTCAAAGGAATGATGAAGCAAGAGGTTATTGGAACCACAGTTACGACACAAACTCGAACTCAAGCTTGTTGTTTAAGGTGAAAGGGTATGACGAGGAAAATCGACGTAAGGTTAGTTCATCGTTGAAAATTGGTGCTCCAAGAATAAGGACCAGATAGCACCGTTAGAATCGTCACGACAATGATATAGCCAAACAGGCTAGGAATGGCGTGATCGGGTAACAAACTCGTACTTATAGAAGCTTACTGAAGAGTTGTTGAACCGTAGAGCGGACTCGGTTCAATTATCGGTGTCTTTGAGTGTTCAATAACTCAGAGCCCGCGAAAAATTGGAATCAGTGGGAAGGTAGCACTTGATGAAGAACTCATAAAAAGTTATGCAGTTCCATGATAATCTCGAGATACCAGGGGGGGTAATACTCGACACAAGATCAAAGTAAAGGTTGGACTGGTGTATTGATCCATAGAAGACAATTGTTTTAACTTGTCCGAGAAATGAGATCAAAGAAGAACAATCATGGTCGGAACCACGGTTGCAAGGGATCAATTCACAGATACCATAGGTTAGTTATCAAGGAAATAGTTATTGTTACAAGAAGCTTTCATGATAGGATATATATCGCGTCCATGGGCATGAACACAAGGTTCAAGGTCGACTCCCACTTCTCCAATGCATACCCTTTCATTCACTTCTCGCTTTCGATGAAGTTATAGCGTTGAAATTTTATCTGGCAAAATACCAGAAGACTACGACTCGTGAAAACTTTCGAGTTCACACATATTAAGGAAGGCATAGGTTCAACCCATCGGGGCATCTTAGAATCATATACCAAAATCTTTAGAAGTAATTAACTCAAGCTCGAAGGCAGAGCATGGTTGAGAAAGCAGACGATACAATTTAACAAAGGCATTATGTATCAGGGGAAGAACTCACAAGGTGATCAAATGTGAAGGACACTGTCGGATAACAATCCAACAAAGGACTTGGTGGTCCACAAAGGATCTGATACGAGTATCGGTACTCAACTAGAGGAAGAAGAATGCAAGGAGATCAGATTATAGAAACAACTGACTAACTCAATTGTCAAATGCAAAGGAATTATGATTTCCAAATCAAGGGATCAAAAGCAATGCTCTGATTAGGGATGGATAAGTTGAATAGCCTTAGGGTACAATCAACGACAATTGGATTGGTCGAGAACCAATTCCAGTTAAAAGAATGGAAGCTCAGCCGGAAAGGTAATTTATAAGGATCAATGATGATTGCGTGTATTCGCAACATATTGAGTCAACAGACTCAAAATGATAATGACAAGGAATGTCAATAAGATTTCTATACTTATGGGATTAATCATAATGAAAGCAAACAAGAATTTCAAGAGCCAAAGGCTCCAGAGGATTTTCGGAAGATCGAATATTGTTTTGAAGACTTTTGTGAAACACATGAACAACTGGGGATAAGCGGATACTCGACAAGTGCGAGAATTATCCATAGGGGTATTCAGGTGACAAGGAATTGCAAGACAGTAGGCACAAGATATTCTCGGATCAATAGAGAGAATTTCGGGGTATCTTGTAATAACAAGATCAACTGGGAATAAAAGTAAGAACGTCAAGTGTATGTATTTATCCATAGGGATATTTCGATGGTAGGGAATTGCAAAAGCAACGGGCACAAAGTCTCAAAAGAGTTTCGGCGAGTAACTTCGAAATCTTCTGGTGCAGCCGGCGATCACCTGGACTGAAGGGGCTCTCCGGGAGAAAGTATTTTCGAGAACCTAAAGTCAGATTTTAGTAAAAATCGTTTAACCCGAGTAGAAGAGAGTTCAGAGTCCCAGAGTAAAGGTCGAGGAGTAAAAGATCCTAGTACCACCTGATGGCGACGTGGGCCCGTAAGGCACACAGCCAAGTTAGTAAAAGTTTTGCAATGTCTAGACTCGACTTCGGCCAAGGAGTGTGGAAGGGGGATTCCTACAGGCAGTCAGCTCTGATACCAACTTGTGACGCCCCCGATTCAATCGTACACTAATCATGCACGCAAATGTGTACGATCAAGATCAGGGACTCACGGGAAGATATCACAACACAACTCTACAATTAAAAATAAGTCATACAAGCATCATAATACAAGCCAGGGGCCTCGAGGGCTCGAATACAAGTGCTCGATCATAGACGAGTCAGCGGAAGCAACAATATCTGAGTACAGACATAAGTTAAACAAGTTTGCCTTAAGAAGGCTAGCACAAACTGGGATACAGATCGAAAGAGGCGCAGGCCTCCTGCCTGGGATCCTCCTAACTACTCTTGGTCGTCATCAGCGGCCTGCACGTAGTAGTAGGCACCTCCAGTGTAGTAGTCGTCGTTGACGGCGGCGTCTGGCTCCTGGACTCCAGCATCTGGTTGCGACAACCAGAAAGAAAGGAAAGAGGGAAAAAGGGGGGAGAAAGCAACCGTGAGTACTCATCCAAAGTACTCGCAAGCAAGGAACTACACTACATATGCATGGGTATATGTGTAAGGAGGCCATATCGGTGGACTGAACTGCAGAATGCCAGAATAAGAGGGGGATAGCTAGTCCTATCGAAGACTACGCTTCTGGCAGCCTCCGTCTTGCAGCATGTAGAAGAGAGTAGATTAAAGTCCTCCAAGTAGCATCTCCAAGTAGCATCTCCGGTAGCAACGCATAGCATAATCCTACCCGGCGATCCTCCCCTCGTCGCCCTGTGGAAAAGCGATCACCGGGTTGTTTGTGGAACTTAGAAGGGTGTGTTTTATTAAGTATCCGGTTCTAGTTGTCATAAGGTCAAGGTACAACTCCAAGTCGTCCTGTTACCGAAGATCACGGCTATTCGAATAGATTAACTTCCCTGCAGGGGTGCACCAACTTACCTAGCACGCTTGATCCCATTTGGCCGGACACACTTTCCTGGGTCATGCCCGGCCGCGGGAGATCAACACGTCGCAGCCCCACCTAGGCTCAACGGAGAGGCCATCACGCCGGTCTAAACCTAAGCGCGCAGGGGTCTGGGCCCATCGCCCTGAGCACACCTGCATGTTGCGTATGCGGCCGATGAGCAGACCTAGCAACCTCCATTACAAAGGAAGTTGCGTTAACGCAGTCCAACCCGGCGCGCGCCGCTCAGTCGCTGACGTCACGAAGTGCTTCGGCTGATACCACGACGTCGAGATACCCATAACTACTCCCGCGTAGATGGTTAGTGCGTATAGGCTCGTAGCCAACTCAGATCAAATACCAAGATCTCGTTAAGCGTGTTAAGTATCCGCGAAGGCCGAACAGGGCCAGGCCCACCTCTCTCCTAGGCGATCTCAACCTGCCCTGTCGCTCCGCCACAAAGATCCACTCGCGGGTGCTCCACCAGCCGACTCGACTTTAGTCTCCACATGTATCATGTATAAAGTATATAGTATATACCTGTGATCACCTCCCGAGTGATTACGGCCCGATAGTATAGCACGGCTGACGGACAAGAATGTAGGGCCACAGATGAATATACTAGCATCATATACTAAGCATATAGGATTGCAGGTAAAGGTAACAACAGTAGTATCAAGGACAGGCTATGCATCAAGATAGGTATAACAGAAAGCAGTAACATGTTACACTACTCTAATGCAAGCAGCATAGAGTAGAATAGGCGATATCTGGTGATCAAGGGGGGGGGCTTGCCTTGTTGCTCTGGCAAGAGAGAGGGGTCGTCAACTCCGTAGTCGAACTGGGCAGCAGCAGCGTCGGTCTCGTGGTCTACCAGAGAGAAGAGGGGGAAGAAACAATGAATACCATGCAAACATATGCATATCGATGCATGACATGACAAGTAACGATGCTAGGCGTGCCCTAACGTGGTATGAGGTGGTACCGGTTAAGGGGGGAAAACATCCGGGAAAATATCCCCGGTGTTTCGTGTTTTCGGGCAGAGGAGCCGGAGGGGGAAAGTTGCAAGTTCGATAGGTTAGGGGGTGTGGCGGACGAACGGACTGCTTATCCGGATTCGTCTCGTCGTTCTGAGCAACTTTCATGTAGAAAGTATTTTCATCCGAGTTACGGATTAAAAGATATGATTTTCTAAAGATTTAACTCATTTTCAGGAATTTAATTAATTATTTAAATCCAGCATTATCCAGAATAGTAAATGATGACGTCAGCATGACATCAGAGTGATGTCAGCATGTCAACTGGTCGGTTGACCAGTCAAACCAGATGGATGGGTCCAGTGGGACCCACATGTCATTGACAGGGTACTAACAGAGTTTTTAAAACTAACTAAATAGGCTAATTAGTGGGTGGGGCCCGGTAGTCAGTGAGAGATTAGGTTTTAATTAATTTATTTAATTAATTAGCCAATTATCTATTTATTTTATTTGTTTATGGCATGGGCCCCGCATGCCAGTGCCACTGGGCTGCCCCGTCAGCACGTTGACTGGGTCAGTCCAGTCAACGGGGCCCCCATGGCCCACTGGCAGTGACCCAGGGGTGGGGGCCTGCCTAGCCACGTCGGCGGACGGCGCCGGAACGTCGCCGACGAGGCAAACTGCGGCGGCGCGGCTTGGGAGGGACGCGGGTTTCGCGCCCAGGGGGTCTTCTAGGCTGTGGCCGGGCGCGTTCGACGCGGCTCGGCGTCGCGCGTCGAGCGGTGGTGGCCAGAGGGGTTGGAACGGACGGAGGCGAGCGCTACGAGCTCGCCGGCGGCGAGGTGCTCCGGGAGAGCGACAACAACGATGATATGGGGCAGTTTTGGGCAAACCGGAGAGCGGGGCGAGGCCTACGCGGCGTGGGAAATGCAGCGGGGTTGAGCCCATGACCAAAAGGTCACCGGAGCCTTGCCGGCGGCGAGCTCCGCGGTGAAGCGTTCGGGCACTCGTCGGGGACGGCGTTAGGAGGCACAAGGGGGTGTACTGGAGGGTGCTACGGTGTCGCGGTGGTGCAGTGAGCACGGTTACACGGTCGGACGAGAGCCGCGCGTGCGGTGACCGCGATGGCGAGCTTGACGGCGGAGCCGTAGCCCGGCAATGGTGGTGCGTCGTGCACGACTAGCTATGGCATGGAAATTAAGTAAGGACGGGGAGAAGAAGGGGGTGGAGCTCACAGAGTGGCACACGAAAGGCCCGCGGTGAACGGGAGCGCAGAGACGAGGCGGAATCCGACGCGGTGGAGCTCGGTGTTCGTAGGTTGAAGACAACCTCGTCCACGACGCTGCGACGGTGTGGAGCTCGAATCAACGGTAGGGGACGACGAGGCGGGCGACGAGGGAGCCCGATGACGCGTGGGCGCGGTGCGGGGAGGACGGTGGCCACGGCTACGTGACGGCCACGGCCATGGGAGCGAGCGCACTCGGGATCGGGCGAGAGGAGAGGGGAGAGGTGGATCTAGGGGAGGGGAGGCGCAGGCACCGAGAGAGAGAGCGGGGTGAGTGGGAGGCGGGATCGAGGGGGCGGGGGTGTGGCAATCTTATCCCCTGCTCGACGCCGGCGAGGGAGTCCGGCGGAAGCACGCCCCTGTTCCGACCCTGGTCGGGGGAACAGAAAAGGGGGAGAGCGACCAGGGGAACGGGCCGGGTCGGCCGGATGGCCAGGTGGGCCGGCCTGGCTGCGAGCTGGCCGTCTGGTCCAGGGGGGCTTTTTTTTCTGTTTCTGTTTTGTATTTTCTTTTTTTATTTATTT
Organism: Triticum dicoccoides; assembly: GCF_002162155.2. NCBI lineage: Eukaryota > Viridiplantae > Streptophyta > Magnoliopsida > Poales > Poaceae > Triticum > Triticum dicoccoides. Next base: position 2,825,928 of record NC_041385.1, on the reverse strand, counting down.
TTCCTTTTCTGTTTTATTCAATTTAGGGCATTTAGGTATTTTATAAAATTGCGTCTTCTACACCATAATTACCTGTGCCATTTTTGGCACTGCCCGAACATTTTTGTTTTAACTTTTGAAAACTTTTATTGTTGACATTAATTTGAATTTGAACCTTGAAAGGGTTTCGAATCATCACGAGTTTAACAACAGTAACCGTGGTGACGTGGCATCATTAGCGTGGGATTACTGTAGCTTAATTATCCGGGCGTCACAGCTAGTAGCTAGATGCCTTCTTCTTTCTCTTTGATCTTCAATACAATGTTCTCCTCGGTGTTCTTGGAGTTTTATTCGATGTAATCTTCTTTTGTAGCGTGTTTGTTGAGATCCGATGAATTGTGGGTTTATGATTTAAATATTCATGGGAAGTAATTGAGTCTTTTTTAACTTTATTATGCATGATTGTTATAGCTTTGTATTTCTCTCAATCTATCGGTTTGGTTTGGTCAACTAGATTGATTTATCTTTAGTGGGAGAGGTGCTTTGTGATGGGTTCAATCTTGCGGTGCTCTATATCACAGTGACAGAAAGAGACAAGATACGTATTTGTATTCTTGCCATCAAGGGTAAAACGATGAGGTTTATTCATATTAGTTGAGTTTACTTTGTCTACGTCATGTCATTTTGCTTAAGACATTACTCTGTTTTTATTAACTTAATACCCTAGATGGATGCCGGATAGCGGTCGATAGGTGAAGTAACAGTAGTAGATGCAGGCAGGAGTCGGTCTACTTGTCTCGGACGTGATGCCTATATGTATATGATCATTGCCTTGAATATCGTCATGACTATGCGCTTTTCTATCAACTGTCCAACAGTAATTTGTTCATCCATGATATGCTATGTGTTCGAGAGAGAAGCTTCTAGTGAAAAGTATGGCCATCGGGTCTACTTTAATTATATATAAAAATCCAAAGTGCTGCAATTTTTTTTAATTTTTTTTGTAGTTTATCTATCTACCACTACGAGATTTGATCCTTACAATTAACAAATTGAAGGTCATGCTTGTTGGGTGCGAGTATTTGCTTTTTGTGTGTGCATGTGCTATTCGTGAGGCTTTTGTGTGATTCTCCTATTGGTTCAGTATAAACCTTGGTTCTCACCTAAGTAGCAGGTACTATGTTCCTTTTCGATGCTTATGGATGGAAAGGAAAAACCCAAAGTCGGTAAAACAACGATGATGATCACTTGGGGTAACCAATGTTTGAATTAGCTGGACGGCAAAGACCGAAATTATCTTATGAATGTGAAGGCAACACCGAGGCGATTGAAGTGGCGAGAAATAGTTGATGTGCCGAGAGTGAAATAAAACAGATTGATTGGACCAAACTAACATTGTTTCTAAATATTTTTGGAACCACCAAAATTTAGTCAAAGTCAGCAAATTTTGGCAAAACACCTCCTCGTTTCATCATCATAATCATAATCATAATCATAATCACAACCCAACGCAACGGAGCACAAAACAGACAAAGCGGAGTCCAGTCGTCCCTCCCTCCCGATCCCCCCAACCCCAACCCCACCCCCTTCCCAGCAGGCAGCTCCGCTAGGGTTCCCCTCCCCACCAGGCCACCACCACCATGGACTCCGGCGGCGGCGGCGGCGGCGACTCGTCCGGCGGCGCGGGCGCTGCGGCTGCGGCGGCCAAGTGGCGGACGGACGCGACGCGGGCCTTCCAGTACTACCTGGACCGGTCGACGCCGCACGCGACGGGCCGGTGGGTGGGCACGCTGGTGGTGGCCGCCGTCTACGCGCTCCGGGTCTTGTCCATCCACGGCTTCTACATCGTCAGCTACGGCCTCGGGATCTACCTCCTCAACCTCCTCATCGGCTTCCTCTCCCCCATGGTCGACCCGGAGCTCGACCCCTCCGCCGCCGCACACGACGGGCCCGCCCTCCCCACCCGCGGATCCGACGAGTTCAAGCCTTTCATCAGGAGGCTACCAGAGTTCAAGTTCTGGTATGCATCCTCCCATCAGATCTATCTACTCCTCCCTCGCCATCACCCAGATCCCATCATCCAGATCCAGATCTACTCGTGTCTGTCATCCTCCACATCGCAAATCTCCCTGTCAATCATATTCATATTCATTCATTTATTTATTTATTTATTTGTTTGTTTAATTTGTTTGTTATACTAGCATTAGTCAACTATATACTCATACGGGCGGCTCTTCATTGACGCATTGTTGAGTTTACATCTTCTATGACCATGGAATTTGAGCACCATACAAGTAGAACCACCATTAGCTGCAAGCTTTCTTAGAGACAAGAATCACAAACATATGTACCTAGTCTTTATGTTTGTAATGCTTCTTATATTTGCTCTGTTTCAGATGTTACATTATTACATGATCATTTGTTTCCCCCTGCTTTGCTTCAGGTATGCAATCACAAAGGCTTTTGTTATAGCTTTTGTCATGACTTTCTTCTCCGTCTTCGACGTCCCTGTCTTCTGGCCTATACTGCTCTGCTACTGGATTGTACTCTTTGTGCTCACCATGAAGCGCCAGATTCTGCACATGGTCAAGTACAAATATGTGCCCTTCAACATCGGGAAGCAGGTTAGTCGGCCTCTGCTGCTATGTTTTTGTTGTCCACTGGTTGATATCAATTCCTTTGGTGCTGCTCTGTTTTTGTCGTCCACTGGTTGATATCAATTCCTCTTGGTATCATGGGTGTGCATAGCATATCATTACATCTCGTCCTTTATCCTTTGCCGTTTCATTCATCATCATATAATGTCCGTTCCGGTTGCGTTGCCAGAAATACGGCGGGAAGAAGGGTGGCGCGAGCAGCAGCTCGTCGAAAGACTGATCCCCGGCTGCGCACCCCGGTGTGCAAGGGAACAATGGAAGGGCGGGCGGAAGATACAGTCGAACCACAAGGCTTATTCGATGTGCTACATAGTACCAACAAGTGTAATACTTCATTCATGATATTTAGAGAGAGCTAGGAGGGACATTCGCTGCTTATGTTTCCGACATGGGTTCATGGTTTAATTCGATATATATTCGTGTTACTTGTGTCACTGTCAGTTATTGTATAGCGTGGTCGATTCTTTGTTGTTGGGGAGACTGTCTCGGCCCTGGTTGCTCCCTCCAAATGTTGTTGCAGCAAAAATAAGTAGGTTATGCTGTGAAATCCTAGACCCAACTCTGCTATTGATATGTCGCCGCTTACTCAGTCGCCTGAGCAGTACTATGCTTGGAGGAAACATGTGCCCTGAATGTTGCTGCAAAATGTAGCATCTTTGATTACCTGAACTGAAGGTCTCTTCTGGTTTGTGAATCTAGTCACGCAAGGTGGACCTTCATAGTTGACGTGAGTGCTATATCTTGCTCGTCTCGCCTGGCCGGCCCATGTGCGTTCCTGTTGGTTTTCTGGGACTGGTTTTCGAAAACTTCTATCCACTGATTTGCTCCGGTTTTAGAAGCTTCTGCACGGTTTTCTTCTTCTTTTTCGTACCGGTTTACATTGGTTCTTTTGGTTTTTCTTTATGATTGGCATTAACTTTTTATGTTTCAATGCAAACCTTTTCAAATATACGTTGGATGATGAACATTTTTGGTATGCAAGCTCAACATTTTTTTGGTATGCAAGCTCAACAATTTTCAAATAAATGTTAAACATATTTTCTGAAATACACATTGAAAACGTGATGAACATTGTTTTTAAACATGCAAAACATTTGTTAAGTGTTTAAATTTTTAAATGTCATGGACAATTTTTTGAATGGTACGAAACATTTTATTAAATTAAGCGAACATCTTTAATTATAAACCATTTTAAAAAATATCACGAACATATTTTGAAACACATGAATATTTTTTTAAATGTCACAAACTTTTCCCGGAATTGTACAAATCAACTTTTTTACATTCTATAAATACTTTTCAAAAATGTCATGTACATAATTTTGGAAGTTGTGATCATTTGTTTAAATGTCACATACATTTTTTAATGGTGCAAAACATATTTTCTCTTAATTACACTAAATTTTTAAATATTGTATAAACATTTTTAGAAAAATGTCAAGAACATTTTCTGAGACGCATGAACATTGTTTTCTCTAAAATGTCACATATATTTTTTATATGTCCGGATCATTTTTTGAATAGCGTGCACATTTTTTAAATGTACAATGAATGGTTTTAAAAATATAAGTAAATTAAATTTTGGATATTTACGATATTTCGAAATATAAACCAAAGTAAAAAAAAACTGATCGTACGGATGCTCGTAGTTGACGCGAGAGCTATATCTCACTATTTGCCCGACGATAGCTTGTGTCATGTGGAGCTAGTGGGCCAGATCATGTGTGTTCTTGTTGTTTTCTCTCTGGGTTTTTCTCAGGAAGACGGAATATATAGGCTTGAGATTAGGTCAGACGGAGGCTCGTGGGACCCACAAGCTCACAGGGCGCGCCGCGCCGGGCACACTTCCCAAGCTTTTGGCCTGTTGGTGGTCCTTCTCAGGAAGTTCTTTGCTCTAGTATTTGTTATTTATTTTATAAAAAATCTTTGTAAATTTTTATCCAGTTCTGAGAACTTTTATTTCTGCACAAAAATAACACCAAGATTATTCTTCTAAAAACAACGCTAATCCGGATTAGTTTTATTCAAATCATGCAAACTAGAGTTCAAAATAAGAAAAAAAAAGTGTTTAAAAAAGTAAATACATTGGAGACTTATCAGTTCCCATGCCTAAGATGCAAGGCGGGTCTTCAGTGTCGTTTGTTGGAGCATGGTGGCACGTATTCTTGCTTCGATTTCCATAGACAACATTTGCATTCTCGACAAGAAAACTTAATGAAAGGTGAAGTCGTCGAACACTCATCACCACCTGAGATGATGGGTGAACAGATTCGTTCTCAACTGGACGTTGTCCAGCCTGATCCCAAATGTTCAGGGTATTTCTTGGGATATAGTGAAGAACACGTCTGGACTCACAAGCCATGCTTATAGGATCTCCACTGCATCCACTAGCTCGAGCTTCCACATAACATTGATGTAATGCAAACTGAAAAGAATATCACAGAGGCCATTTTTAGCACATTGCTCAACATTCCCGAGAAGGCGAATGATAACACTAAGGCTAGACTTGATGTAATGAAACTATGCGACAGACCTAAACAAAACTTGCGGCAACCCGTGGACAGAAAAAATTGGAGGATGCCAAGGGCCAGGTTTGTTCTTACAAGGGAACAAAAGAAGGAGATACTCATGTGCTTCCATGTAGCTAACTAGGATCCATGTACTCTAGGACCCCGCAGTACTTATATAAACTGAGGGGCCTAGCTCGTATACAACATAATAAATCCCTTGTTAGATACTTGTACTCAATACTCACTTCAACGCAATGAACACAAGTAGGACGTAGGATATTATCTCCTCGGAGAGCCCGAACCTAGGTAAAATTCTTGTGTGCTTGTTACCATCGCTCCTAGATGCATAGCTTAGGATCCCCTACCTCAAGATCTGTCTGTTTTGATTCCGTCCAAATGGCAGCGCGGCGGGGCCAAGTTGCCTGACCCTTTGCTTTGCTTGACGGGCAAGCTCCGCAATTGGGAGCTATTTTTGTCCAGTTTTGAGTAGACGAAAATACATTCAATAAATTTACTTGCAATTTTTTGTCTAGTTATTATTTTTCCGAAAATACAAAATTATTACCTATCACATTATCTTTTGTCATGCATAACTAGGAAATCTAGCAAGGTTGACAACTTTATTTGTGTTGATGGGGACATAAGTGAAATTTTATCTGTATTGCAAAACTTATCATTGGTGTAAGATGTGTGTACCTCCAAGGATCCATACCGTGGTTCTCACTGAGGATAACTTGATACTTTCTACAAACCTTGCAATTCGGGCTCACTACCGTGCCTTTGTTATATCACCTGGAACCGTTAGGGAGAGTGAGAGTATGTAATGTGAACGAAAGCTTTAATTACTTAGTATGTTGGGGTTTCCTTCTTGTAGCCATATTGAACACTTGTATGTTTGTAACCTAAGTGACCTTCTATTTTATGTGTTCATATGTTTATTAACAATCTTAGTTTTGATGCCATATGAAGATTCATGCATTTTCACCTATCCATGTGCAAACTTATTTGATCTAGCATGTTAAAGTTCGAGGGGTCATTAATGCTCTGTTCATTGTAAGTTCTAGGGAGCATGCCAAATTTAGCTTACTTAGCTTTGCACTCTTTCTTTACCTCATATTAATTTAGCTTCCTTGTTTTCCAATGGGCCTTACAACTAACTATTTAGTGTATTGCTAAAAAAACTAACTATTTATAGTGTCTACGGTGCAAGAACGCCATAAGAACCTCACAAAGTTAGGGCACCCAAGTACACAACATCATTACTACATTCTTGAGCTTCTCTTTTGTAATTAAACTACATTCTCTTGTTCTACAATGGAACCTGTGAGGAAGGCCATTGTGGGTGTTTTCCTTCTTATCTTGCTTATGGCCTCTTCTAGTAAGTATAATTATATATAATATCAGCATTTTTGCTATAGTGTTGTGTTAGTACTTGTGCTGACACATTGGCGTTGTTATCCACATTGATGGTACTTGTGCTAACATTGTGTCATTTATCCATAGGCGAGGTTTCATGTACTGAGAATAATTGTTACAAGGAGATTTGGGAAAGTTGCATGGGTAGGGAGAACGAAGATTGCCGACATGCATGCATCAAGGAGGGATGGGATGACGGCCAATGCCGCAACCGCGAGAAAGACAAAAATATTCTAGGATTTCTAACGACTGCCAAATGCGAGTGCTACCCCCCAACATGCGACCATTAAAAGATGGCATAATCGTTTACAATGCATTGATTGTAATATGCGACTATCCATCCAAGTTACTACTATTTCATAAATGATTGGGCGAAATCATCTACAAAATATATATTCATGGATAATTTTGTGCTCAAGATTGTCTAAAACTTTATGTTCAAGATTGGGATGCTATGGAAAAATACATGGATAATTTTGTACATATCGATAGATTTTATGGATATTTGAAGTGCTTATTAGCAATGAAATGTATATTTGACACTCTGCTAGCACGCATCATCTTGTTATTTGATAATGTCTTAATTTACTAGGCCTAGTTTTTTGATAAAGGGCGACTTTATTATCTTAAAATGTAGCATCAAGCGAATACAGAGCATTATGAGTAACACCCGGCCTCTGCATAACTAGATGCACACAACAAAATCCAGAAGTCTGGCAAAAAACCATGAAATAAAAATCGACAAATTGGCAACAGTAGAGTCCTATAGACCGACATTATGCCTATGTCGAAGGGGGTGGTGGATCGGCCCGCAGGTTATGCTGCCATCCATGTTGGGAAAAAACCTCCGTAGCCACCTGCTTCAATAGGCCTAATTATCAGTACATACAAATCACTGAGTGTCCACAAGATGGTGCTCAAAAACTAATCGAGGCACAAGATAGAGATTGCGATGAGGCGGTTGCGGTGTAAAAGTTGAATAGTGCCAGGCGAGGCCTATGGTTTTAAGGGCCCTCTTAAGGTTCGATTGGGTTGTATGGGAAGAAGAAGAGAGGAGTTAGGGCTTGAAGTTGAGCTCTTAAGCTCAACTTTATTCTTAAGTTAATATTCATGGGGAAAAACTTGTGAGCAAAGCCAAAAAGTATCAAGGTCAGTGCATCTGCAGCAATCAGCGGCAGATGAAACAAGAAAGTATCAAGATCTTTGCATGCATAACTGGGCTATATATGTTCTGGGGCTGGGATCAATTGGTAGCTAGGCATTACTACTAAGTTGCCTTCGTGCATGGACAGTCAGATATACTCCGTCTGTAACTTAATATAAGACGTTTTTTTGGCACTGTCATGGACTCTAGAAACGTTACTATATAAAAAGTTACAGAGGAGTATTTGGTACATGCATGAAGAGGAATACCGTAAAAAGGCACATATTTATACCATACACATGTAGCAAAGACAAATCTTGGATGATCCTAAAATGAGACAAAACTCTCGGTGGTTATATAATCCTTACGTAAGGGCCAGCCTATCCAACTTTCAGGCATTAGGATACGTTTAAGGCACAGATGATTATATATATGCTTGATTGAGCCGCCTAGCTGTGCAATAACTAACTAGGTCACATCTAGATGTAACTCAATCTCAATCGAGAGCTGTTACTCTGAATCACAATGCCAAGAAGGTACATACGCATCTCAGAAACCAGCCGTCACACACAAAAAGGCCACCCATCTACTCCGTATGTATGTTGCAAAAACACATTAAAGGTCGGTGATGGTGACCTCAACGTGGACGGTGGGCGGGATGGGGACTGGGAACTGCTTAATGACGTCCAGGGAACCGACGAGGTCGACGACCCTCTTGTGCACGCGCATCTCGAACCGGTCCCATGTGTTGGTGCCTTGTCCGCAGGGTGACTTCCTCGTGGTGATGTTGAGCATCTTGGTGGGCATCCTGACCGGGCCCTTCACCCGGACCAGCTTCTCCTTGGCGGCCTTGACCACGTCGGAGCACACTGTTGGTTTTGTTTTGTTTTGTTTTGTCGCCAGCATGCATGCAATGACACAAGGGTTAGTTAGGGTTCATACATATACATATCAAGAAGAAGAAGAAGAAGAAGAAGAAGAAGAAGACAGCAAGAAGAAGAAGAAGAAGAAGAAGAAGAAGACAGCAACAACAACAAGAAGAAGAAGAAGAAGAAGGAATACGTACCCTTGTCTAGGTCGTGGACGCTGTTGGAGTTGGAGGAGAGGGTGATGCGGAACAAGTGCTGCTCCAAGCCGGACTTGCTCGGCGTCGCCATGCTCGATCGTTTCTTCGGGAGCTGCGGCAGGCTAGGGTTTCCTTTGCGAATAATGCAGGAGCGATCCATCACGCTGACACACCTTTTTTTTTTAGACAACAACTAGGCATGCTGCATTGATTGGCCCATTAGGCCAGATCCAGGCCCACTCTTTTTTTTAGGGGTGACCCAGGCCCACTCAGGCAAAAAAAGAAAAAGGATTCCGGCTCGTTTTTCTCTTATTATGTTGTTTTCATTATAATATTTTGTTTTTTGTTCTTGCATTTTTTTTCATTTTCTCATTTTGAATTTTTCCTACTGTTTTTCTATCTTTCAATTACGTATTTTTTTAATTTGAAATAAAAACTGTTCGCAGTTTATAGAAAAAGGCGTCGCTAGAATTCGAAAAATGTTTACAGGTTTTCAGAATATCTGGGTTTCATAAGAAATGTTTTCGTTTGTTAAAAATTTCATTTTTTTAATAATTTTTAATGTTTTTAAAAAATGTTCATGCTTTACAAAAATGTTCAGAACACTATTTTTTTTTTAAAAAAAAGTTTGTTAATTCGATATGTTTGTGTTACTTAGAGTGCTTTCTCCTATCATTGCCAATTCATTGTTTAGCCCAATTCTTATCTCGGAGAAATGTTCCGGTACTTCCTGCAATAATAATTAAGTGGAGCCACCAAATTCTATATCCAACTCTATGCTGCTGGGGTCATGGTTGGTTGGCGGTTGGGATAAACCCTTGTCGGCTTGACCAGCACCGATGCAGTGATGCCCGTGGGCGCTGTCGTGCCTTCTTGAAGGGCGGCGGATATACCCCTTCCCCCGCGCCCCTTCGTGTATAGTGGGAAACCCTAGCAGATGCCCGGGTATCAGCGTCGTCATTGTTGTGTTCCTTCTTGAAGGTGTTGCTTGATATGTGTAACATCCCAAATTTTTAATTTGGAATGTTATATATTAGATCATCATTGCATATCATATTTTAATGCATCTTTGGTTGATCCTCGAAATTCTAAGCAACTCAAGGACCCACGGAGAGAGTTGGGGATTTCGATATTTTTCATATTTGAGTTTTCTCAAATTTCGAAAAGAGGATCATTTGGTTTTAATTATTTTTCTCTACTAAATGTTTCCAATATCAAAATAAATGAGAGGAGATAATATGACTTCTCCAAAATAAAATAAATATTGGAGGAAAATATTAAAATCAAATTTTAGTTTTATTGGAGTTTTATTGCTAATTTATTTGCATTAGAAAAATATGCATAATTTTCAAAAATGCATTTTAGGCCAAGAAAATGTTCACTTTATTCTAAATATTTTATTTAGACGGTGAAAATTTGTTTTGGCATTTTTAGAATTTTATTTTATTTTCTAGCATTTGTTTTCTGTTCGGTGAAATATTTTAAAAAAAAGTCAGCGCCCGACTGGGTCGACGGCCCAGCCGAGCCGGGCCAAGCCTGTGCCGCCCGCCGCCTCCCTCGCGCCCGCACCCGTGCCCGAGCGGGACTCCGCCGGAGTCCGGGACTCCCCCGCCGCCGCGGCTTGCCCCTCCCCCAAGCCGGCCCTCGTCCCGCCCCCTTTATATGCCCCACCCCACCCCATCCCGCCTCCAAAGCAGCAGTAGCAGCCGCAACCCGCCGTCGCCGCCGCGCCGCTCGCCGCCGCCGTGGTACGCTGTCGCCCTGCAGCGCCCCGCCTTTCCGGAGACGCCGCTGGAGCAGCCGGTCCCGACCCGATCCAGCCGCCATTTTTTTTCTGGTTTTAGGTAAAAACCCCGGGGTTTTTTAAACCCTAGTTTCGTTTTTTTATATAAGATCGGTTCGGTTTTTTCCGGTTTAGTTATTTAGCGGACGTTCGTCCGTACATTCGTTTTTATGAACGGTGTTCATCCATTAGCTGCAGACAGCGAATGTTCCTTCGTTAGCCTGTTCGTCATTTTTCTTTTTCCAGGGTTTTTTCGCGGTTATTTTCGATCGCGATTTCTGCTCTGATCTTAGTTTTAGTTTATCTTTTCACTCATTTATCGGAATCAGGCGATTCAAGCGCCTAGATCTTCGTCTCGAAGCCCTCTTTCTGTTTAACCAACTTGAACAAGTTTTGGTGCTGTAAAAATTTGACTTTAGTCCAGATTAGTAAATAGATCTTGTTTCTTTCGCAGTTTGAGTTTCGTTACTTCGTTTGATTTGTTTCTTTTTGCAAACCGGAGTTCTTAAGTTGAACTTTCTGGTTAGATCTTCTTTTATTTGAGTTTTATGCGTGCTTCTAGTTGAGTGCTTATGTATGTTGTTTGTTTGCGATAGAATACCCGGAGTGCAAAGTGTGCTACTACGAGTCTCTAGGTTTTGCAGATCATCAGCAAGGCAAGTAACACTTTGATCATATCTCTTTACTACCCAGTTTTTACTGCATTAGATCACCCCTCAAACATTGCATGGTTAGGATCTGAATAACATGTGGGCTTTGGGAAGTAGATGATGAGGTATAACCTATTGCCCTGATTATTATCAAACCTTTGGGAGTTACATCTACGTTATGCTTATTTTGCTATGCTATGCTCGTAGACGTGGTTTGGGTGAGTGTATCCATGATAGATGTGAGTATTGCTATTTAATGGTTAACTTAAGGTGGCTACTTAAATACACATCTGGGTGGATTGTTTGTGGCCACCTGGAGAATCCAGAGTTGTCCTAGGATATCCTGGGGTTCCGTGTGATCATCCTAAGGTCCGCCACCCTGGCTCAAAGGGATCATAAGATTATTCATGTTAGAAACTTCCTTGTGCAGCTACAAGCTATTATGGGCTCTAGCATAGTTGATTAAGTTGCATGACCTCTTTCAGTGATGGGCTAGCAGATGTAGGGGAAAGTAGGTGTAATTGTCCATCCAGAGTAAAGAGTTAATGTTTCTGAAAGACTGTGTCTCGGTCATCCATTTCGCAAACACATGTAGTGCGAGAAATCCAACGGAGGAGGTCGAGTCTTGTGGGGAAAAGTGCGCAAACCTCTGCAAAGTGTACAAACTAATCATGGTTAGTCATGTCCCCGGTTATGGACATCTTGAATATCTGGTTCTTGAATTATCATGTTGATCTCATCACTCTAAATTTATTTTGATTGGGTTTAATGATGATGCTTAATTGGGATTGAGTTGGAGGAACCTTCTCAATGTTTAACAACCACCATGATAGTTAAATAATTTTTTTGACTGGTGACTGTAGGGAAAACCCCCCACAGCATTTTAACCTTTATTCAAAAGAGGAGTATACAATATACAAAGATTACAAGAGGTAATCAGAAAAGAAAAGAAAATACAGAAAGAAAGAAGCAAGTATCTAAGAATACAAAACCTTATGGAGGTAGAAAGAAAATCCATTTTAATAACTCTTCCTTGTACCTAGCCTAGACTCTGTGTTGCATGAGTGTAATATCAAGGATAAAAGCACTTCTCGACTTATTAAAACTCTGTCTCTCATGCCTGAACACTCTTGCATTCCTGATTATCCAGACGTTCCAGCAAGCAACAAAAACAACTTCAGTAAAGAAGGGCTTAGCAAAGTCCTGCTTAGCTTGCATAACAATAGCAGACATATCATCCCCAGGTGGCCATGAAATTTGCAAATAGTTCCATATTCTCACACTGAAGTTACATTCAAAAAACAGGTGGCTCCTGGTTTCACGAGTCCTCAAGGGACAAAGAAGACAATTAACTCCATCATAGATATGCCAATGCCTTTTTTCCACCATATCTTTGGTATTGAGCCTATCCATGATTAACATCCAGGCAAACACTTTGATTTTCATTGTGCAGGATGACTTCCATATCCACAAAAGGAGAGGGTTAAAATACATGTTAGAATGCATAAAAGAGTAAAACAACTTGGGCTTAAATGCATTACATGTCCCCTGCCATAACCAAATTTCCTTTGCCTCCACATCTCTACTACAAGAGACCATAAGATCTTGCACATCCATATAATCCTGGTATGCCTGTGCAGACAGAGGCAAGTGAAACATATTAATCATATCGTGAGATTGGAAGGCTTTCAACTGAATCACCAATCTTCCACTTGTCAGACCAAAACAAAGCAGAAATTCCAGAATTTATTTGCACTCAAGTTGTGTCCTATAATGATCCAACAATTTACAGATATCCTTCCACCAAAAAGAACCACAACTATCAGTCCCCTGAGGTACAGAAGACTGATAGTAAGTGTCCCAAATAAGTGAGACCCATGGTAGATCTACCCTGTTTAAGAATTTGTGCAGATGCTTGAGCAAAAGGGCCATGTTCTGCACACCCAGGTTCAAAATTCCCAAACCACCTTTGTTTTTTGGCCTATAAATGAGTTCCCAAGCTGTCAAGGATGGAGATGGCTCATCCCTATGCTTTCTCCATAAGCACTGCCTCTGAATTCTCTCCAGTTGCTTTAAGATTCCAGCAGGAGCCAGGAAGCTACCAAGATAAAAGATGGGCATGGAGGACAGAGCAGAATTCAGGAACTGAAGTCTTTCCCCTTGATTGAGAAATGAGGAACTAGCTATCATCCTTCTCTCCATACAATCAACAAGTGGCATAAAATCCACCATTTTAGGCCTGGTAGTTCCAACAGGCAAACCAAGATAAGTGAAAGGCATTTTGCCAACTTGACAACCAAAAGCAGCAGCTAAACCAATGACAGAATCCTCATCAACATTTATGGGCACCATAGAGGACTTATGATAGTTAATAACTAGCCTAGTTGATCTAGAAAACACTTGCAACATGTCCTTCAAATCCAGAAGCTGAGTTTTATCTACAGGTAAGATGATGAGAGTATCATCAGCATACTGCACAATGGGATAATCCTGGTCATGGCATGGTATTGGCAACTTCAAAAGTCCCCTCCTGAACATATCATTCACCACTGTTTGCAACAGGTCAGCAGCAATAACAAAAATTAAAGGTGAGAGACAGTCTCCTTGCCTAACCCCCTTCTTACAAAGAAACTGCCTACCAGGCACGCCATTTAAGAGGACTGGTGATGTCCCAATGGAAAGTAACTTCTTGACCCAGGAAATCCATTTCTGATTGAAACCCTTGAATTTGAGAATCTGCAAAATAGTTTCATGCTCAATTGAATCAAAGGCCTTTTCAAAATCCAGCTTAAGAATCACTATAGGTCTCTTTGATTGGTGACACTGATGCAAATATTCCAGAGACCAACCAATACAATCCTGAATAGTCCTGCTCTTAATAAAGCCATATTGATTCTTATGTATGCATACCATAATTATCTTTTGAAACCTATTAGCAGCCATCTTAGACAAAAACTTAAGGCCCATCCCAGTCAAAGAAATTGGCCTATAATCACCAATCCCTTCAGGATTCAACTTCTTAGGGATTAGGGTGATATAAGAGCCATTAATATTTTCCAAATTTGCAGTGCCAGAATGAAAGGCCTCAGCCAACTCAGAAAAGTCTTGACAAATAATGTGCCGACACTTTTTGAAGAACAATCCATTAAAACCATCAGGTCCAGGGGCTTTGTCAATGGGCATATGTTGTATTGTGTTATCCATTTCCTCTTTAGTGAAAGGCTCAGTAAGAAAGTCTAACCCTTCAACTAGTTTTAGCAGAATACTGAGGTCAAAGCCCATGACAATTCCAGAAGAAACTCTCATTCTATTCTTAAAACAATTCCAAATAATGCCCTCCATCTGAGAATGATTAGAAACAATTGACCCATCAGTGTCCTTCAAAGAAGCAATGGAATTTCTTCTATGCCTCTCAGTGGCCATAGCATGGAAAAAATTTGGTGTTCTTGCCAGCAAGCTTGATATATCTGATTGTGCACCTCTTTTTCCAATATACAAATTGAAGGTGCAAGAGCTTTTCCACATGCAATTTGACCATCTGCCCGAAGTTAAATTCAGGTCTGAATAAAGGTCTGAGCTCCTCAAGACCATCAAGGCAGACAATGACCTGATTACATTTAGATATCAAAACTTTCAGCTTAGAAATATTCAGTTACCACTTCTTAAGTGCTCCTCTTAAACGCTTAAACTTATCAGCAATTCTAGCAGTAATATGAGATTTATGAGAGGGTTTCTGCCATGACTGTTCAACACATTCCATAAACCCCTCAAGCTCAACCCAGAAATTCTCAAACCTAAAGATTTTAGATTTGGGGATAGAAGTCTTGATTGTGACCACACATGGCACATGATCAGAGGCAGTTCTGGCCAGGGGCAAAACTTCAGTCATAGGGTATGAAGAAATCCAATCAGCAGATGTGAAAAACCAATCCAACTGCTCTAACAATGGATTATCTTGCATATTAGACCATGTGTAAGATCTTCCTTTAAGTGGCAGTTCCAACAGACCTAGGTGGGCAATGATCTCATTGAATATGA
>NC_041385.1:2792303-2810569 GCF_002162155.2 Triticum dicoccoides | reverse complement strand
TCCTATTATCAAGTGATCTTATGAAATTAAGATCACCCACCACTAGCCAATTGTCATCCATAGGTATTTGCAGATTATACAACCAGCTGACAAAATTATCCCTAGCTTCTCCTTGACAAGGACCATACACAGAAACCAAGGACCATTGCTCATTGTTCTGTTTGGAAATTAAGTCAACTAGGATTGCAAAAGGCTGTATCTCAATCACAGTGCCCCGAAAAATAGATGAGTTCCAAACAATCACAATTCCCCCAAAAGCTCCCACGGAGGGGGAGAAAGCAAAGCTATCAAATCTTTTAGGGCAAAAGGATCTAATAGATCTGAAATCAAAAGAAGCACACTTGGTTTCTTGAAAACAGGCAATAGCACATTGACTCTCCTCCAGCTTCTGCCTGACAGCTCTTTGCCTTGCATCAGAATTTAAACCTCTAACATTCCAGCATACGATAAAGTTTGTGAGAAAAAAAATTAAGCAACAAAGGAAACCATGATATATATAGTCATTGATCAACAAAGGAAACCATGATAGATTTGTTGTAGCCACATAGCAGTTTTGCTGACAGATGACAACCGGCAATAGCATGGTGTGAGTCAATCATATTCATGACCACTGCTTTATTTATTTATATATTTATTTGTTTGTTTGTTATACTAGCATCAGTCAACTATGTACTCATACGGGCGGCTCAAATCTTGCTTGTGAATGTATGAAGAATACAAATGACCTTACAATGATTCTTTGAGCTCTTCATTGACGCATTGTTGAGTTTACATCTGAGCACATCTATTGTCATCATCCCATAGAACCACCATTAGCTGCAAGCTTTCTTAGAGACAACAATCAGAAACTGCTCTTACTAGCAAACATATTTAGGTACCGCATGCAGTCGTCTCTGTGTTTGTAATGCTTCTTATATTTGCTCTGTCTCTGTCTCAGATGTGTGGCACATTACATGATATTTTTTTGCCCGTGCTTCAGGTATGCAATCACAAAGGCTTTTGTTATAGCTTTTGTCATGACATTCTTCTCCATGTTCGACGTCCCTGTCTTCTGGCCTATACTGCTCTGCTACTGGATTTGTACTCTTTGTGCTCACGATGAAGCGCCAGATTCTGCACATGGTCAAGTACAAATATGTGCCCTTCAACATCGGGAAGCAGGTTAGTCGGCCTCTGCTGCTATGTTTTTCTTGTCCACTGGTTGATATCAATTCCTTTGGTGCTGCTCTGTTTTTGTTGTCCACTGGTTGATATCAATTCCTCTTGGTATCATGGGTGTGCATAGCATATCATTCGATCTCACTCTTTATCCTTTACCGTTTCATTCATCATCATATAATGTCTGTTCCGGTTGCGGTGCCAGAAATACGGCAGGAAGAAGGGTGGCGCGAGCAGCAGCTCGTCAAAAGACTGATCCCCGGTGTGCAAGGGAACAACAATGGAAGGGCGGGCGGAAGATACAGTCGAACGGCAAGGCTTATTCGATGTGCTACATAGTACCAACAAGTGTAATACTTCATTCATGATATCTAGAGAGCGCTAGGAGGGACATTCGCTGCTTATGTTTCTGACATGGGTTCACGCTTTAATTCGATATATATTCGTGTTACTTGTGTCACTGTGAGTCATTGTATAGCGTGATCGATTCTTTGTTGTTGGGGAGACCGTCTCGGCTCCGGTTGCTCCAAATGTTATTGCAGCAAAAATAAGTAGGTGGTGCCGTGAAATCCCAGATCCAACTCTGCTGTTTATATACTTTGCTTGGAGAAAACATGTGCCCTGAATGTTGCTGGAAAATGTAATTAGTAGCTCAACCGAAGGTCTCTTTTGGTTTTGCGAATCAATCATACATCATTGTATGACACAGGCCCAGTCACGCAACCATATGGGCCTTCATAGTTGACGCGAGAGCTATATCTTGCTCGTCTTGCTCCTGTGGTTTTTCTGGAAGCCCGTTTTGCACTGGTTTTAGAAGCTTCTGTGCGGTTCTCTTTTTTTCTGTACGGAATTACATTAGTTCTTTCATTTTTTATTTCTTTTGGTTTTACTGTATGTTTGTTATTAGCCGTTTATTATGTTTCAAATACATGCAAACTTTTTCAAATATATGTTGGATGTTGAACATTTCTGGTATGCAAGTTCAATCATTTTTCAAATACTCCCTCTGTCCTAAAATAAGTGACTCAACTAAAAACATGATGAACATTGTTTTTAAACATGCAAAACATTTGTAAGTGCTTGCATATTTTAATGCCGCGAAGCATTTTCTTGAATGGTCCGAAACATGTTATTAAATAAAGAACATTTTTTGACATTGTATAAATAATATCACAAATATTTTTCGAAACATGTAAATATTTTTTGAAATCTCACAAACTTTTCTTGGAATTGTACAAATCATTTTTTTGTACATCCTATAAATATTTGTTATAAAATGCCATGAACATATTTTTGAAAGTTGTGAATTTTTTTTGTAAATGTTACATATACTTTTTTCCATTTAAATAGGATAATTTTTTTAATATTATATAAATATTTTTACAAAATGTCAAGAACATTTTTTGAAACGCATGAACTATTCTCTAAAATGTCACATACGTTTGAAAAAAATATCAGGATCATTTTTTGAATGGTATGAACATTTTTTAAATATACGATGAATGATTTTAAGAATATAAGTAAATTAATTTTTGGATAGTTAGAATATTTCGAAAATATAAACAGAAGTAAAAAAAATGATCGTACATATGCTTGTAGTTGACGCGAGAGCTATATCTCGTTATTTGGCAGACGGTAGCTAGTGGGCCGGACCATCTGAGTTCTTGTTGTTTCGCGGTTTTGGAAAGCTTCTATGTTCCCTCAAAAAAAAAAGGAAAGCTTCTATGTATTGGTTCGCACTGATTATTGAAGCGTGAAGGTGTGCATCTATCTTTATGCGGTTTTGGAAAGCTTGGCGTGAAGGTGTGCATTGTGCAAATGGGGCGAGCATGTGGACTCTAAGAGCATCTCCAGCCGTTCGGGCCCCCAGGATGCCGAAAAAACGCCGCCAGGAGCGAACCGGCGAGTTTTTCGGCGTGGGGGCGAGTTCGTTCCCAGTCCCCGACCCCCAGGACGACCCCAGAAAAGACCACACTCGGCACAAACTCGTCGATTTTTATTCGAATTTGTACAAAACAACTAAACGAAACCCCCTAGCCTACGCCACGCCTCGCCGTCGTCCGCCTTCTACATGTCGAGACGCCTGTAGAAGTCGGCGTAGTCCCCGCTATCGCCGTCGTCATCGTCGTCGTCCTGCGGGCCGCCGAAGCCGCCGTCCCTACTGCATCCCTGGCCTGGGTCGCCGACGCGAGGCGGGCGGGACGGTCCGGCCTCATCGTCGTCGCTGAGGACGATGACGTCGTCCTCCTCGCGGCTGATGTGGCGAGCCTTGAGCTCCTCGTAGGCGTGGTGTTGGCGCGCCACCTGCTCGCGGACGTAGTCGTCCCGTGCCCACTTCATGGCCGTCTCGTCATCGGCGGCCATCTCGACGTGCTCCGGCTTCACCGGGAGCAGCTCCGGCTCCGGCATGGTCCTAGGCCGGACGAGGCGGAGGGAATGAGGGCCGCCGCCCCCGCGAATGGTGAGGGCGCCCCACTTCATGGTCGTCTCGTCATCGACGGCCATCTCGACGTGCTCCGGCTTCACCGGGAGAAGCTCCGGCTCCGGCTCGGTCCTAGGCCGGACAAGGCAGAGGGAACAAGGACCGCCGCCCCCGCGAATGGTGAGGGCGCCGCACCGCGGCGACTCCTGCGCCGTCTCCTGTGGCTCCAGCTTGACTGGATGGGCCGCCGGCGAGCTGCCTGAGGAGGAGGAGGTCCCCGCGTCCATCCGCCGCGGCGTCCACGAGCTGCCACGGCCGTGAGAGAAGGACGGGGGCGCCGGGTACTCGAGACGCGGCGTGTTGCCCGTCTCGATGTAGTCGAGGACGACCTCGAGGGTGCGGCCGGACACGCCCCACCACTCGCGCTGCCCGTCGGCGTTGTGCCGGCCGCACGGGATGACGCCATTGAAGGACTCGATGAGATCGGCGCGGAGGCGCTCGAAATATATCGTCCACATGTTATGGCTGTCGGGGGCGTAGTTTGGCCGGTTCCGCTGCTCCTCCGACAGCGAGGAGCAGATGCGGGCGATCTCCGACTGCCGCTCCGCCCCGGTGGGCACGGGCGGCACCGGGACGCCGCCGGCGCTCAACCACCACGCCCTCGGCACCCGCATGTCCGGTGGCGCCGGGTAGTTGGCCTCGAACAACAGGCGCGCCTCATCCTCATGGAGGTGGCGACGGCCGAAGCCATTCTTCGCCGCGGAATCGTCGGGGTACCTCTCTTCCATGTTCATCGGCGGGGGAAGAGAGGTTCTGCGCAGGGGGAGGGGAGGGCGAGGTGGCTGTTGTGGCGTTCACCGGCGTGGGGAGGCGGCTTTTATAGCCGAAGCTTGGGCGGCGAGGCGCGCATGCCGGGCGACACGTGGCGGGGTGGACGCGACAGTTCACTGCGGCACATCAATGGGGAGCCTGACTGGTGTGGCATCGCGCATCAATGGAGGCGACGGCACGGCAGCGCGGTAACCTTGGCATTGATTCCCGCGGGAACCGAGGCGATAAGGACGACGAAGCGGCGTGTCGCTGACTAGGCGGGCCCATCCCCGTTCGCGCCGAAAACGGTCTGTCTGGCGTCCCCAGATGCCCCCAACACGCCGGGTTCGCCCTGAGTCCGCCGGCGCCAGCTTTGGTCCAAACCGACGAAAAATGAGATCCTGGGGGCGCGACTGGGGATGCTCTAAGGCAATATGTCTTCTGAAGAATGAACTTACTTTGTAATTTTTTTACTATGAACTGTACTGACCCCCCCCCCCCCAAAAAACATTTAGAAAATTATTGCTAGCAAATAGAGTAAAATGTACATGAATAAAACCTCAAGGAGGCAAGAAAGAAATCCATCTTAGCAACTCATCTCTAAAAGTTGGCTTGATTCTATGCTGAATGAGAGAAATATCATGAATGAAGGCACACCTCCATTTATTGAAGCTTGGCCTTTCATGCCTAAGAGCAACTCTAGCAGACCCCGCATCGCGCCGGCCCGTAAAACGCGTTTGCAGTTCACGCAAAATGACTTTTGCGGGACGGCGCGGACGGCCACAGATGTAGAACCCCCAAACGGACCCGCATAAAAGTATATTCGTGAAATATGCTTTTTTACGGGTCGGTTTTGCGGGGTCTGCTCTTTGCGCCCCTGCATCCCGCATCTCATCGGCCTGCAAATATCAAATCCAACATATTACAACAAACATAAGCAAAACTGAATTATTCAAATAAAACATAGTACGATAATCATCCACATTACAAACAATTATTCAAATCACTGTAGCAAACTTAAATAATGGAATACAAAACTTCTCATGAATACAAATACAAATGAATACAAAAATCAGTCACTGTCCAGCCCTTTGCCAATGGTGCACAATGAGATCCTCCTGAAGTTGAAAGTGTGTGTTTGCATTTTCAGTCTCCTTGTATGTCTGAAGAAAAACTCTAATGTGGTTAGGGTCTCTAGCTGGTTTGACACGGCTACCCACATTATCGTAGAAGAATTCCAAGTTCATTCCTATCTCATCTTTAAGAATCATATTGTGCAGGGTAACACAACATGTCATGATATTTTTTTAAGGTTTTCTTATCCCAAATACGAGCAGGATCACAGACAATGGCAAATCTAGATTGCAAAACACCGAATGCTCTTTCAATATCTTTTCTGGCTGCCTTTTGCACCCTTGCAAATTCACATTGTTTTCTAGTTTCAGGATCTTTGATACTCTTCACAAAGGTGCACCAAGGAGGGTATATACCATTTGCAAGATAGTACCCTTTTGTGTATTCATGCCCATTGATAGTGTAGTTGCAAGCGGGAGCATCACCACTAGTAAGCCTTGCAAACAAATGAGACCGTTGCAACACATTGATATCATTGAGAGTGCCCAGCATACCAAAAAAGCAATGCCAAATCCATAAATCCTCGGATGCTACGGCCTCTAGCACAATTGTTGCATCACGAGACTTGCCACAATACATTCCTTACCATGCCTTGGGGCAATTTTTCCATGTACAATGCATACAATCAATGCTATCTAGCATGTCGGGCCAACCTCTCCTCTCATTAGATGCCATCAATTTCTTTGTGTCATCTTCGTTGGGTGCCCGAAGATACTCCGGACCAAAGACACGGATGATCACCTTTGCAAATCTACGCACAGAATCAATTGTAGTATCTTCACCAATGCGAAGGTACTCATCGGCATAGTCATCCGGAACACCATACGCAATCACCCGCATTGCCGCAGAGATTTTTTGATATGCACTAAATCCCTTTAAGCCCGCAGCATTTCTTCTTTGAGTAAAAAACCGACAATTTGCCTCGCAAGCTTGAACAATTTTCACAAAGAGGGATCGACGCATTCGGTACCTTCTCCGAAAGAGGTGTGGTGGATATGTAGGATTGTCCACGAAGTAGTCCTGCATTAACATCTCGTTCCCAAGGTGACGATTCCGAGGAATGCAAAGATGCCCCACGGTTGATCCTCACCTCCTCTTTCGGTTCTCGTCTTCGTGCTCTTTCACAGCAAGCGCCATGACCAATGTCTGCTGCCGAAAGCTCGCAAGCATAGTCTCAACATCCGAGTCATCCGAATCAGACGAATCGGAGAGCCAAAACTTCTCGCAAGGGGTCAACTCCATCTAACCTGGTGGCGGACGCGGCCGGTGATCGGGCGGCGACGAGGAGGCGGGCTCGACGTGGTGGATCCCCGGCGGCAGCGGCAACGAGGGCGGCTCTTCTCGTCGGATCCGGAGGCGTCGGTGCAGCGTCTCGGCGCGGGAGGGCGTGGGGCGGCCCCGCGGAGCGATTCCGCCCGCAGATTTGGACAAAATCGGCGGCGGGCGGGCGGAAGTAAGGGCGGTCGGTGGCGGAAGGAGGGGGGAGGCGCGCGGGCTGAAATGTCCCTCCCGCCAACTGCTATTAAATGTCCCTAGCCCGCATTTTGACGGTTATTTTGCGGGATGCGGGGTCTGCTAGAGTTACTCTAAAGACCTTGGCATTCCTGATAATCCAAATGTTCCAGCATGCAATGAAAACAACCTCAGAGAATAAATGATGAAACAAAAAAGAAAAAAACTTACAGAGATTGCACAAGTGAGATTGAGAGTTAAGAAATGACTCATTGACACACTGGGATTGAACTAGTACATACAGTCAACTTGTTAATTATCCAAGTATCCATTCATCAATTCACTCTTAACAATGGAATCCTAATGGCGCCGATGTCTGTTTAATCACGGCCACACTCATTGCAAAGATTATTCTAACTCATCTGTTAATGATGAAACAAAAAATATATATCAACGACACAGCAATCCTATCTATCATTACTTTCTAAAGGGATTGTGTTCGGAAGCGTAACAAGAAGCTAAAGTTAATATTCATGGGGGAAAACTTGCGAGCAATGACAGAATCGGGGGCAGATGAACCCAAAAAGAAAAACTTTATATATAATTCAAGGGGAAGAACCTGTTGGCTCTGCTTTCCTCTTTCTCTTTGCAAGCGGGCGGGCCTGTGGTCTGTGTCATGGAGGGCGTCACTAGGACAAGTGGCAATTAATTGAGTTGATGGACAAATGGCAACGTCGCTGGGCGAGCCAACCATGGCGCGATCGTTGCATGCATATATAACTGGGCTATGTGCTTGGATGCATCTCCAACTGATCCCATGTGTTGGTGCCTTGTCCGCAGGGTGACTTTTTTTTTAAAGTTGTTGATTGTTTTTGAGATAGCTAACCACTTATTCCAAGCGGTGCAGGGTGACTTTCTCCGTTCGGAATTATTTGTCTCGGAAATGAATGTATCTACAACTGAAATACATCTAGATACATCCATTTCTACGACAAATAATTCCGAACGGAGGGAGTACAATCGAGGAGGAGAGAACCCGACTCACCCAATCTACAACCAAGAAGGCAATGAAGACGGGGCACAAAGCCAATAGGCCGCGTCACTACCGTTGCAGGCAACATCCAAGCCACAATGACGACAACAAAACTGACTAGATCAACGTACCTCCCACCACATAGCGCCTATAGGAGTTAGTAACTGGGTGACAGGACCTAGCCGGACCTGAAGAAGACCACGTGTAGGATGCGCCAGCGATGGCATACATGGGACCCTGAGGGGCAACCCACACCAAGAGAGACACCCCAAACTCCAGCTCCGAGGACACCGTGGGCTGCCAAGGCAACACCTTCATGAAGGAAACTACACCGTGATGCCGTTGCCGCATGTTCCGAGGAACTGGAACAAGGGTTTCACCCGGCGCTTGAGGAGGGACATGATCTGGACCATGGCAGCGCCCCTAAGAGGAAGACAACACCCGCAGGCGTCGTCGTAGAAATTGATACTTTATATTGTGATGTCTGTCCTTTATCCTTCTTGTGCAGTTGAATCTTTAAAGATTGGATATGCCTATTGATTATTAGCATGGGAGCAAGAACGTGACAAGTTTTTAAAGATCAAGTCAGTGTAGTTAGCATGGCTTCATCTTCTGGCCTCAATGTCCCTTCCTACATGCTAGTGATCTAAACGCTCTTATATTTCTTTGCGGAAGGAGTATCTAGTTGTGATCTGTAACGTTTTCATCTCATTTGTTTGATCTGTTGTAAACCGTACTGGTTTCATTATTTTACCACTTGTATAATTTCTGGCAATGGCAAATTTTTTTTGAAAGAAAAAAATGTATCAATGTTAAGAAGCTTAATGTACAGCTTTTGATTCCAGTGCTGCTTGGTTATCTCTTATGTACATGTTTTTGTTAATCTCTATCTGCATTGATGCTTGTAAATCTGACAATTTCTCTAACAGTACTAATTTACAGAACATTGTCTTGAAAATGATAGGACAGTCACTCAAGAATTGCACAAAAAAAGTGTTTGCAGAATTGAGTCACCACACTACCACTTGGCTTAGGTTTCCTCCTACATGTCCTCCGTTCTAAAACAAAGTTAGTACAAAGTTGAGTTATCTATTTTGGAATTGAGGGAGTAGTACGTATTGTGGATGTGCTTAGCACGGATTGTATGAACTCCGTGAAGATTTGATTATTATATATATGCAGCGATGCTTTATCTCAAAAAGAAACAGTAAATGGTAGTAGCTATTTTCTCCATCTATGCTACCTCCGTCCGTATTTATTAAGCCCTATGTATTTTGGGCTAAACTGGTCGTAGATTTCATTTGCAAAATATAAGTATTTGTTGTACTCCCTTCGTTCCATAATGTCGTCCCATAATGTAAAAAAATGGCTTACATTATGAGATGGAGGGAGTACAAATTATATTATTTTTTTACATATGGCTCATGTTTTGTTACGTAAATATATGATCAACCTAGCCTCAAAATGTTCGAGGGCTTAATAAACCTAGACGGAGGGAGTAGAGCTTTGAAGCCCTTTCTTTTCTATCTGATTCTCTTCATGCTAACAACTAATTTGTAGAAAGGAGCCCACATCCACGTGTTCTATATTCTTCTCGACACATCCATGGTAAGCCGGCCACGGCGGGAAGATCGTTGTCATCATCCGTGCTGGTGGTGCCGCTCTCTCCTTCTCCCTCGCGGGGCGCTACGATGCTTCGAGCCCGAGCCCGAGCCCGAGCGCCTTCGGAGCAGGGCTCCGCCGCGGTCGCGGCTCGTTGTCCCTCGCGGGGGGCGTCCTTGGCCTCCTCTTCGTTATGCGCATCCGCAGGCACGAGCACCCACGCTGCCGGGCGGTGCTGGCGCCGGATGAGAAGGGGATGGTGCCGCCCTGCTCTGGATCTGAAGCGGTGCCGAGCGGGACGGGCGACGGGGCCCATAGGAGCTGGCGGCGGACGCGACAGAGCTCGAGCTCCCGCTGGATGGCAATGCAGAGCGCCAACTCCTCCTTGTTCGATGAGTCGCTGCCAGAGCCTGAGTCCTCCTTCTTCACGTGGCCGTCCTAGACCATGGGATCGGGCTTGCTGCCGGACCTGGCCATTGCGGAGGGGCGGGGAGGGGGGGGGATTAAAGAGGAACGGGAGAAGAAGGGAGGGGAGCGGAAAGGGTGAAAGGACTAAGGGTTTGTCAGACGCGGGTGAAGTTTTGTAGGGGTAGTGACGGGGCGGTGTGCGCCATAGCGGGCCTGTCCGACGTGGTGATAGTGTCCGCGCCTCCCCATATCCGGCCCACGTATGGAATGGATATGGGGTTGACGGACAACCCACACTTTTGGGCTGGTTTTGGGGCGGCTTTGAGGGCTCAAGTTGTAAATGCTCTTACTCATTTTTTTTGACAGGTAAATGAGATAATCCTATACGATGCATATTGCGTCCAACTGTCGACGCTTTGCATAGAAAGTGCGAGCGAGAGACCGAGTGGACCGGCCCATTTATGGAATTTCAAATTTTGTTTCATAAAATGTTTGGAAATTCAAAACTGTTCACCTTTCTGAGGTTTGTTCACAAACCAAAAAATATTTGGTTTAAAAACAGTTCCGGTTTTCAAAAATTGTTTGCAAATTCAGAAAACGTTCATGTTTCAAGATTTATTTACAAATTCAAAAAATGTTCGTATTTTAAATTGTGTTCACGTATTGAAAAAAAGTTTGGGAATTTCAGAAAGTGTTTCGGAACTGCAAAAATTGTTCCTGTTTTTCAAATTTGTTCACATATTCAAAAAAATGGTACCATTTTCACAATTTGTTCATAAATTCCTAACAATATCATGTTTTAAAAAATTGCAAATTCAGCAAATGCTCGAGTTTTGTAAAAAGATTTTGTAATTTTGAAAAATGTTCACCTTTTCAATTTGGTCCCAACGAATGGGCCGGTCCAGGCGAGCCGCCTCCATGCGAAACCACGACTCCTTGGCGCAATAAGCGACATATAAGAGGTCCCGGGTAAATGCTCTTACTTATCTCTAACTTAAGGTTATCAACAAAAAAATCCCTAACTTAAGAGAAACCAATTGATTTCTTCTCTTTTTTTGATAATTATTAGTTGATTTCCTTTTAATTGTATAGTTTTTTTTTTTGAGAAAAGAAATCTAGCTCGGAGAGGAAGGGGAGGAGACGGGAAGGAAGCGGAGAGGGCAAGAGGACTAAGGGTTTGACTAGGATTCGTCAAATGTGGGTGTAGTTTTTTAGGTGTAGTGGTGGGGGCGGCGTGATCCATAATGGACCTATCCGACGTGGCGGCAGTGTCCAGGCCTCCCCACATCCGCCCACATATGGAGAGCTCTTCGCTGGCGCCTTATGCGCCAGTAAAGGAAACCAGCGCCCGTGCGCCTGGCTACATGGGCCGGCCCAAGAATGAGCCGATGAGCTTGCGCATGATGCGCGCTTCCCTGGCTTTCCCCTACTAGATCATTCGCTTAAGAAAAAGCTCGATATTGTTGTGGTTCGCTGGTATTTGTAGACCGGTCAACAATTGGCCATTGACTATTAAGATTTGTTTTTTGAAATTTCAGAAGAATTCAAAAAAAATGCTCACGGATTCTAAAAACTTCACAGATTTTCAAAAAAATCTCATGAATTTGAAGAATTTGAAGAAAAAACGTTCATCAATTTGGTAAAAATTCATAAAATTTTGAGAAAAAAAGTTCATTGTTTTTGAAAAAATTCATCTACTTTCAAGGAAAATGTTCATGAATTTGAAAAGAAATTCATTGATTTTGAAAAAGTCCATCTACTTTCAAGAAAAAAATGCACTAATTTCTTTCGCAACTTTTATTTTGTGAACTTGAAAAAAGGAAGAAAAAGAAAGAGAGAAAAAAAGAAGGAAGAGAAGGCAACGAGTCGACCGCCGGGAGGCCCATCCACCTCACAAGGAAATACTCCCTCCGTTCCGAATTACTTGTCGCACTTATGAATGTATCTAGATGTATTTTAGTTCTAGATACATCCATTTCAGCGACGAGTAATTTGGAACGGAGGGAGTAACTAGAAGCAAGAGCAGAGGCAACCAAACCCTGGCGATGTCCGGCGGCGGGCCTCCCGGCTTTGGCGGTGGGATCCGTGCTGGGGCGAATCGATTGCTGCATCTGCTGATCCATCCATGGGGGCGGGCAAGGATTGAAAGAATGGGGATTCAATCACTAGTTCCGTGAGCTTGGAGCCTAGATTTGAAAGAGTCCACCTTTTTTAGGTTTCTATTTGGTTTGATTTCTTGGATTTCTTGTTTGACTTGCTTGGAGCCTAGATTCATTACACAGTCCAACTATGAACTGGCTAGATTGATTACACAGTCCAACTATGAACCGACCTGCCAACTGTTTGGTTGCTTGTCTCAGGCTCAATTCTGTAACATGCTCGAATCCTTTGCCAGTTGTGATAATTGTCTCCAACTCAATAATCGTTTCCCACAACTTGTGATAACCCATGCAAGCCGGTTGCAGCTCCTGCCGTCCATAGTGAAAAAAGAACCAGGCTGTTGTTAGCCAACTTACAGTCAATATTCTCTGGGGTCTCTCTGAATGAAACCTCTTGTCTGCATCAGACTCTCATACAGTTTACTCTTCTTACTGCTAATGAAAGGAACCTGATACCCTCCATCTAACACTGCTACCAACTCTGTTTACATCCTCTTCCAACATAGTACAAGCGAAGCGAAATCCGCAATCGAGCTTCGGTCAAACCTTGATCAAGTTTCTTCTGTTTCAGGCTCGCAACTACTCCCTCCGTTCCTAAATATAAGTCTTTGTAGAGATTTCACTATGGACTAGATTTAGGACGCACTAAAATGCATCTATATACAACCGTATGTGGTTCATAGTGGGATCTCTACAAAGACTTACATTTAGGAACGGAGGGCCTGTAGCTGTTCGACATCCTCGGCAGGACGGAGCTGTCCCAGCTACATGCTGAACCAGTATTTTCAGGCGCAGGTCGTCATGGTGCCCAGCGCCGTCGCAGTCGCAGGCCCCGCTCATCATGCCTGATGGGAGTTCGTGTTGTCGCAGATGCCCAACCCAGATGATCAATAAAGGCTTGGGTTTTTTTTTTGAGACAATAAAGGGTTGTTTGCATACTGTATAATAAAGCAATTTTCAGCAATTTTTGCTGTGTTTTTTTGTCTTTGTATATTTCTTTTGGGTTTGTTTTTTCCTTTTTTTCATAGGTTTATTTCCTGTATTTCTTTAACATTTTTCACTTTTTTATTTTATATGAATTTTTCCAATATATGTTTCTACGTTTATGTATACACGCATAACATTTTTACTATACACATAAACATTATTCAAATACATGACATTTTTGGAACATTTTCTTTGAATAAACATTTAGTATGTTATTTTTGGAACATTCTTCAAATACATGACATTTTTGGAACATTCTTCGATATACATGTTTGGAATATTTTCTTTGAATAAATTTTTTTTCCAATGCATGTTGAACACTGTTTTGAATGCTTTAAAAAATATTAATACTATGAAACATTTTCCTAAGTGTGACAAACATTTTTTTTAAATGCGTGTTTTTTAAATAAAAATCACAAATAATTTTTTGAATCGTCAGCATTTTTTATATTACATGCCATGTTTTGAGGTTGTATTAAAATTTGTTTTGTAGACAGTTTCACTACAATTTTTTGGAACATTTGGACGTTTATTTATTGTCACGTGCATGTTTTAAATGGTATGAAATATTTTTTCCATAATTTATGCAAACTTTTTTTTGAATGTCAGTCATTTCTGGGAATGTGCACCCATTTTCTAAATGTTACAATCATTTTTTTTAATGGTACACACAATTTATAAAGGTTGAGCGAACATTTTGTTTTTACATTTTATAAACATTTTTTCAAATTTCTACAGTTTATTTTGAAAGTGTGAACATTTTTTAAATGTCAGAAAATAATTGACTGCAATTTTTTTAGATAAAATAAAAGCGATTAAAAAAGAAAAAGGAAGAAGCAAAAAAGAACCTCATACTCCTTCGTGTTGGGCGGCCCATTAAGAAAGTGGTTGATGTTAGGGGATGTTCCAACTCGCACAAAGCAAGACAAAGCGTTGCCCTAAATTCAAAACTATATCCAGAAGAGAAAAACTATACCGAGTAATTGCTATCTAAGTTCGGGTTCTCATGATGAACAGTAGATTCCAAAAAAAAAAATGGCATCCAACATGCTTGGGTGCGCAAGATTCGTGCAAACTTTTGTGGTGTTTGGATATCCGACGAGGTTGCGGAAAGACCAAAATCGGGTTCAAATAGTGCATTTTTTTTTGGTAAGATTGTTTCAGAGCCAATATTTTTTCCCCATCATCTCCTCGAATATCCACTAAAAACAGCGAGTCTGAGGTATCTACCTATCTGAAAGCATTTTTCTTTTGCGCTAATTATCTGAATTTGCATAGTAGCAGGACTCCCCATTCAACTATTTTCATAATTAATCCTGATGCATATTCAATTTTACCGCACAAAAGCCATTGTTGTCTTTCTGTTTGTTCTTCATTTGATTGCGGGGATGCACTCGCAAGCCAAAAGGACATTATCTTTAATCTGCTCGACAACATTTTTTTAGATAATTCTATTTACACAACACATTTGCAGAGACTCGAAATGGTCCGATTCCGAACGAACAAAGTTGGATAAATAAATCCCTATTAAGATGTGGACTCTTGAGATTCACAGTAGAATCAGTGACCTGATAGTAGCAGCCAAACAAGATTTTAGGCAGGCAGTTGATATTTCCTAAGCTTGCTTGTATGGAATATGAATGCACCTATGCAATTCATTCATGGATGCTAAATCCAACCCCCAACACAATGAATTCATTCCTGCATCTTGCCAAGATAGTATATGTTGACTACTCACATCACAGGCATCATGAATTCACTAACCTTGAGGAAAACCACAATGTCTGACTCTGACTGCTTCTATTTCATCAGTGTGATTATACTACATATGATGATGATGATGATGATGATGATGATGATGATGCATAACCAAATAGTAAAAGCAACTGCGATGATAATGATGCAGAAAAGCAAGCAGAAATGATTTGATGATGACAAAATAACGTCTGCCATGCCATCCATACATCCATACATCTAGTTCATCTGGCTACTACATATCTAGTTCATCATCAACTCAGACTGGAAATAAAGCAACAGAGACAGCATCTCTAATAATCAACAAAAGACAGCCAGCCAGCATATGCGAGTGCGTTCGTGCCTTCATGCCTAGACCGAAAATATAAAACAACTAGTTCACTAACTAGCTAGCTAAGCTAGGGAGGAGCAACACAAGCTCCATGGATCCATCCAATACAAGGGCAGGCAGGTAGGGACGGCCTACGACGATGGCGGAGGAGCCGAGCCCGAAGGCCCAGGGGCCGGCTGCGTCTTGTCGAGCTTGGACAGGAGCCGCTGCATCTCAGCAAGGAGGCCCGCCGACACGGGCGCCGCTCCTCCAGCGGGAGCGGCCGCTCCGACGTTGAGCGGCAAAGAGCGCCCCCCGTTCTTCAGGGACGAGATCATGTTCTCCACGTTCTTCCTCATGTCAGCACGAGCCAGCGGGGGCTTGGCAGGACGGGCAGGTGCAAGCGTGATCGCCTCCAGGTAGTTGAGCCCCAGGGTGGCCCAGGGGGGCCCGAACTGCCCAAAGATGCCTGGGATCTCCGCCTTGGTGTAGGCCGCCTCCGCCTCGGTGCTCTTCCCAAACACCACGCGCGCGTCGCGGCGCTCTTCTGATATGTCGCACTCCGACTCCACCAGGACGCCAAACCTGCGGAACTCCGAGAGCAGCTCCTCCTTGGTGGGGACCATGGTGCCGTCCAAGAATTTCACCCGGAGCTCTGCTGGGTTGGCAAAGTATGCTGCTGCAGGCTTCTTGTTCCTCCTCTTCTGGGCAGAGTTGGGCGCATCAGGGCAGGGGCTACCATTGGTAGTGCCCTTTGCAGGAGAAGAATGGCTAGCTCCATCAGCAACTGCCTTCATCTGGCTAGTCTCTTGAACCTTTTGAGCCTCATCACCTTGAGGCGCCGCACCTGTTCCAGCAGCAACCTCCTCCACTTTCTTGTACATATCCGGCACCATCGCCTTAATCAGAGATGTGTAGGATTCTTGGACTGCACGCCCTTGCACACTTGCATTGTCTTTGTTTCCATGGGCGGGCTGGGATATGACATCTCCATGCATAGGTGGAAGCCAGCCACTTGTAGCAGGCACATCTTCCACGGCCGCAATTTGTTCATTTATATCCACTACAGGAATACTAGCTTCCAGCTCCATTGCTTCCATCTGGACACTTGTGACAGGCACATCTACAACACCAATGCATTCCACATTCATGTCTACCTGAATACCACCAGTTTCAGGCTTTGTCGCTTCAGGCATCGTAACTTCAGCCAGGGCAACATCTCCGCCAAGAGTATCCACATTCATATCCACATTCATAGGCGTGGTAACTTGAGTCTGGGCACCACTACCCACAGCGTCAAGAGTATCCACATTCATACCAGTTTCTGGCTTTGTTGCTTCCTCATTGTTTTTGGCAGATTGGTCAGATGAAGCATTCACAACTGATCCAGTGTCTCCTTGGTCCTGCTCCTCTCCAGATTTTACTCCTCCAGACATTATGGCTGAAATAGGGCTCTTGGACACCAACAAGCTGCTCTTCATCATGGGATCAGGAACCCCAGCTCCTGGTTTGACTTGGCCCATGATATCCTCAGCACTCACCTGCCTGATAGGAATAGCGGGTGTGATAACCAAGCCAGAGCCGGAGCCAGAGGCAGGCCCAAGAGTTGCTTTTGGGGAGGTTTTGTCCATCTTCTTCCTCTTGTTGATAACAGAGCCTTTTGGGGAGGTTCCATCCTGCTCCTTCTTCTTTCTGCCCCTCTTCTTCTTCTCAGAAACATTCTCCTCTTTCTTATTCTCCTCAGAAGCATCCTCCGCTGCACAGTCCGTGGGAGAGGTTTTCTCCGCTTTCTTCGTCTTGACAGAAGAATCACCGCTGCCATCCTGATCCTTCTTCTTTCTACCACGCTTACCCTTGCCTTGTTTCGGAGTAGCAGCTGAATCTGAAACCAGGACATCTGCAGCAGCAGCAGCTTTCTCAACAGCATTCTTGGCCACCGGGCATTCATGGTCCTTGTAGGAGTCATGGTGAGCACCCTCGGCGAACACGGAGCTCCTGAGCAGGCCAAGGAAGTCCTCGGCGGCCTTGGGGAAGTGCCTCTTGTGAGAGACGTCCTCCCCGAAGCAGCGCAGCAGCAGCAGGACCTCCTGAGCATTGACATTGTCCAGCGGAAGCGGCGGCGGCACCACCTTGGTCTTCTTCTTGTGCTGCTGCTTCTCCTCTGGTGACGCCTTGTTATTCTTCCTCTCATCCTTGTTAGCAGCTCTGGCGGGCGGCGACTTCTTTGGCGAATCATCTGGGGACTTGTCCTCGAGAGCAAACACGCCGATGTTGGTGTAGGGCGGCGAGAGATACTTGCTCTTCTTGCGCTCGCGCCTCCCGGACAGTGCAGTGCCGCTCTCATCCTTGTTCTGGCTGCTGAGTTTCTGCTCCTCCTCCTCCTCGGAGTCCAGGAGCGAGGCTTTGGCGCGCCTCCTCTGCTTGGGCGTCTTGTGTGCCATCTCCTCCTCCTCCTCCTCCTCCTCCTCCTTGTCCTTGGGAGTGGGGGCTTTTGTGCGCCTCTTCCTCTGCTTGGGCGCCTTGTGAGGCACCACGGCCTTTTTCTCCTCCTCTTCGGAGGCAGCACCGTCGTCGGCCAGCATGTCGAGGTCAATCTTGTCGATGAGGTCGTCTTTGGTGCGGCGCTGGTAGCGGCCTGGGCCGTCGGGGCCCCATCCCTGGGCGAGCGCCCGGACCCAGCTCTCGAGCCTGGCCCGGTCTATGAGGCTGACGGCGGGGGCGTCGACGGCCGCGCTCCCGAGCGCGGCGAGGAACTCGCGGGGCTCGAGGTTGGCGACGCCGGTGATGACGACCGTGCTGGATTCGTCGGCCGGAGGAGGAGGAGGAGGAGGAGGGGAGTTGGGGCCGCGGGCGCAGGGGCAGGTGAGGGCGTCGCAGAGGATGGCGACGGCGGTGGCCCTGGCGTGGGCGACGGCGGCGACAAAGGCGAGGCCTTTGTTGGCGGTAGCGAGGGCGTCGGCGTCGGGGGCGGCGAGGAAGGGCTTGACGGCGACGGCGGGGCGGTGGTCGTCCGAGTACTCGGCGCCGAGGGAGGAG
>NC_041385.1:2785338-2791873 GCF_002162155.2 Triticum dicoccoides | reverse complement strand
AGGGAAGGTTGCAGCAGATTTGATGGAGATGGAGATTGAGATTGAGATTGAGATTGGTTTTGGTGGGGGGAGAGGGGGCTCCTTCTTCTCCGGGTCCGGTGAGATGGGGGCTGGCGGCGGCGGGGGTTGGGTGGGGGTGGGAGACGAGACGAGTGTGTAGTGGAGTGGAGTGGAGTGGAGTGGCATATCTCTCTCCTCTCCTCTCCCCTTGTTCTCGTGTGTAGTGCAGCGCCTGCCTCCACACCACACCACGTGGACACTACTCTCTCTCCAATCACCCCACATTAGAGAGGCCTCTCTACTACACTGGCCCCTTAGTATCACTCAATCCTCCAACAATATGTATGTAGTTCATGACTCGATATGCTTGTACTCTTCGGCTATAGCCATACCACAATCTCCTAATGCCATTTCATGATTGCATTACGGCAATAGATGATGATACTCATGTCACTGCCATAGTGCTGAGGTTACAGTCTGCAATATACAAGGGTAGAAAGCACTACACAAGCCATAATGTGCTTCCTGCTATTGACTTCCATCTCAACTTCACATGCTGGCTGACTAGCGTAACGCCCTCTTAATTATGCTACTGTAACGCCCTGTTAATTAAGCTACTGTAATCCCCTGTTAATTGTGCCGTGTCATCACATTATTGTTGCTAATCCTCACTTGATCCAAATCACAATTCAAATTCAATTCCATATTTAAAGTAAAAAAAAATTCAAATTTGTCAA
The DNA here is from genome assembly GCF_002162155.2 of Triticum dicoccoides. Classification (NCBI taxonomy): domain Eukaryota; kingdom Viridiplantae; phylum Streptophyta; class Magnoliopsida; order Poales; family Poaceae; genus Triticum; species Triticum dicoccoides. Next base: position 2,791,136 of record NC_041385.1, on the reverse strand, counting down.
ACATGAAAACAAAAATGTTCAAAGTGTTGCAAATAATCCCTAGATAATGTTCATGTTGAAAAAACCACATTTTATAAAGTATTTAAATGCCCTTGAATAGATAAAACAGGGGCTAAAACAATTATTTAAATGTTTTTTAATAATAAAATTGCAAGGTATTTCATTTAAGTACTAAACTAAATATGGTAGTGGGCTAATTAATAATACTAATTTAGGTGCTAGAATTATATCTTATAAAACTAATATAAAAAGGGAACTAAACTAAAAAAGAAAGTGAAAATGAAAAAAGAAAAAAAGGGGGGAAGCCCCTGCCCCTGGGCCTAGCGCACCTGGGCCGGCCTAGCCAGCCCACTTCCTCCTGGGTCGCCTTCTCCTTCCTGTTCATCGCACGCGCCAGACTGCGCCCGGGGTCCCCACCGACCTACTGTCGTGGTTCTAAGCCTGACAGTAGAGTGGGGGGTAGGTATGGAGAGGCAAGGTCCTAACTATGGAGAGGTTGTAAACACAAAGGATGTACGAGTTCAGGCCCTTCTCGGAGGAAGTAACAGCCCTACGTCTCGGAGCCCGGAGGCGGTCGAGTGGATTATGAGTATATGAGTTACAAGGTGCCGAACCCTTCTGCCTGTGGAGGGGGGTGGCTTATATAGAGTGCGCCAGGACCCCAGCCAGCCCACGTAGGAGAGGGTTTAAGGTGAGTTAAGTCTGGGGCGTTACTGGTAACGCCCCACATAAAGTGCCTTTACTATCATAAAGTCTACTTGATTACAGGCCGTTGCAGTGCAGAGTGCCTCTTGACCTTCTGGTGGTCGAGTGAGTCTTCGTGGTCGAGTCCTTCAAGACAGTCGAGTGTGTCTCTTGTTGGTCGACTGGAAGGCGACTTCTTCTAAGGGTGTCCTTGGGTAAGGTACTTAGATCAGGTCCATGACCCTACCCTAGGTACATAACCCCATCATTAGCCCCCGAATGGATTGAGGCTTCGAGTGAGGAAGGAGTTGATGTCGTTTCCGATTAACCTTTGCGCTCTGGTCGTGCGTTGTCCTGGACCAAAGAATCTCTTCGTCGACAGTGAGCAACTTGTCTTCAGTCGACTCGATCCATTCTATTCTTGCGTCGAGTGGTCTTTCGGGCTTCGACGATCTCCGAGCGACGGATCGCTGGAAACCCCGTGTCTGACAGACTGATCTGCTGTACGCGGATTCCGCGGGATGTGAAATTTGGGGACGCGCGCGAAGCGGAGCGGACCGCGGTGTTCGGATGGGACGGGACATAGACGCCTCGATCTCCGCGCCGCTTTTTTCGCCACGTACCCCGTCTGCATAACTGTTCCTGATATGATTAGATCGACCGGGCCCACCTGTCATCCACTCGGAAGGGATCTTATAAATGCGCCCGGCGAGGATTTCTGTACTGCGCCTCCGTCATTCTCTCTCTCCCTCTCCGCTCCCTTCGTCCCCGTCCAGCGCACTCGCTCTCGCCCCCGCACAACTTCCCCACGCGCATCTCGCCGGCAACCATGGCCAAGGAGAAGACGGCGGCGCTGGAACGTGCGAAGAAGGCGTCGGCGACGGAGAAGGCAAAGGGGAGATCCACCAGCCGCGGCGGGTCCTCGTCCAGATCCCGCCTGCCGAAGGGCTGGGTCCAAGGAGACTGGATCTAGTCGACCATCACCGAGAATGACCTCCTCGACATGGCCAACGAGGGCTTGATCCCTCATGGAGCTGCGAGGCTTCCGGGGAAGGAGTGGCAGCCCCAGCCAGAAGAGGGTGAGTGTGTGCTCTTGGCCACCCATGTTGATCGTGGATTTTCATTGCCGCCGAGTGTTTTCTTCCGTGGCTTCTTGAATTTCTTTGAGGCGCAGCTCCACCACTTTACCCCAAACTCTATTGCCTATCTTGCCGCGTTCGTGTCCATGTGTGAGGGTTTCCTGGGCTGTCGACCGCACTGGGGTTTGTTCAAGCATATATTCACGTGTCGATCTCAGACCGTGAAGAAGGCGAGCCCAGGTGATGAGAGAACCTGAGTCGTACAAATGTGTGGGGGTCTGGGGATCCAGGTGAGGAATAAGAGCACCTTCCCGCCCATGACCTTTCCCGAGTCCGTCAGAGGCTGGCAGTCGACTTGGTTCTACTGCCAGGTCCAGTCGACGCCAGGGCAGTCGAGTGGACTCCCTCCGTTTACCATGGACCGAGTGAACAAGCCCTCCCCTCTGAAGCTGATTCCGGAGGAGAAAGCTGACGTGAAGATGTTGATGGAGCGCGTGGTGCAGTTGGTTCGGGAGGGAGTGACGGGCATGGACCTCCTGGAGGTCTTCCTCAGGCGTCGCATCCAGCCCCTTCAGTTCCGGAGCCACTGCATGTGGTTGTACCGTGGGACCGAAGACGAGACTAGAGTCCATCCAGAAGCAGTCGACGACGTCACTCTGGAAAGATGGATGGTAGCCGTTACCGGAAACAAGGATAACCCACGCGGAGCCAGAAGGATTCCTCCACTCAACCACAACAGCGATCCAAACAAGGTACACTTGCCCTGCTCTCCACTGCGCTCTTGTCGCGTTCATTTCTGTTTACCCTGCCGACTGGTCGACTGATCCTTGTCTGGACATCTGCTAGGCCCTCACCGAGCTGTACTTGATGCCCAATGGGGCACAAGCTTCGACTGAGGAGGGCAAGGCGAGCGGGGGCGAGAGCCAGGAAGAGGAGGAATGGGACTCGGATGTTGCAGAGGATGATGACGACGATGATGATGATGACGGTGATGAAGATGACGTCGAGGACGAGGAAGAAGAGGAGGAGGAGGTCGTACCACCGCGCTCAGAAAGGCGGTCGAAGCTTGTCCACGACCCTTCGACCGAACGTGGTAAGGGGGTTGCGACCGCCACTCAGTCGACCAAGCGCCCTCGGACCACCTCTCCGGTGCCGACTGAAAAGGCGCCGAAGCAGCCCAGGGCGGCCTCGTCGAAGCCGATCAAGCTCCTGCCGAAGATGAAGGTGTCCATCCCCACCATATCAGGGTAACCGTGCTGCTCATATTTTCTTATTTTGTGTGAACTTTGTCTCTGGTCGACGCTGAAGTTAGTCGACTGATCTTTTGGAGTTGCAGTGCTGCCACTTCTGAAACCTCGGCCCGGGCTGATGACCACGAGATGGAGGACGCAGCAACTTCGAACCCAGGTACTGTATTCTTAACGCCGTTCTTAGTCGACTGACTCGCGATCTCTGATCCTGATTTTTCTCCGTAGCTCCACCCAATACTGTTATCAATCTCCCTGATGATGATGAGGATGAAGAGCCGCTGAAGCGCAGGAGGAGTCGGAAAGCGTCCGCCAGTAAGGTGCCTCAGGATGTGACGGCGCCTGAGATTCTGACTGTGGAGGAAGAGAACACCACTCGACACACGGTGTCCTTCGCAGATCCATTGACGAGTGCTCAGCAGCCCTCCCTCTTCACGACGCACCACGTCCCAGAGGACCAAGCTGGCGCAGCGAAGGAGGCGATACGCCAGGCGGGAATCATGATGGAGCAGCTGAAGACCATCCGGGATGCGAGCCAGGCGGCTTATGACGCCAGTTCTGCCCTCCAAAGCAATGTCCAGGTCAGTCGACCACTGTTTGTTCTGTTGGATATGCTACCAAAAACTTTTCCTTTCCGGAATTTATAGTAGTCACCCACTGGGTGTGTCGAATAAACTCCGTGTTAGCGGGGGCACGCTGAGTGCACCCGCTGGGTGTAGTCCCCAAGGCTAAGGTCGACTGCTGGCAGTCAGCCTTAGGCTTTATGATGTCAATTTTTCTGTCAGTCGACTATGTCGACTGGATTTCACAAACCGGTGGGGGCACGCTGAGTGCACCCACTGGGTGTAGTCCCCAAGGCTAAGGTCGACTGCTGGCAGTCGGCCTTAGGCTTTATGATGTCAATTTTTCTGTCAGTCAAGTATGTCGACTGGATTTCACAAACCGGTGGGGGCACGCTGAGTACACCCACTGGGTGTAGTCCCCGAGACTGTGGTCGACTGCTTGCAGTTGATCACAGTCTTAGAGAATGCATCTCGCTCTTTTTTTTTTGAGGTCGACTGGTCGACTTTGTCTTCAACAGGATTAGTGGGGGCACGCTGAGTGCACCCACTGGGTGTAGTCCCCGAGACTACGGTCGAATGCTTGTATTCGGCTGTAGTCTTAGAAACGTGTGTTTTTTCCTTTTTCACTCGGAAGTGAATTATATTTGACATTTAGTCGATTGGTTCTTCGCAGAACTCTTGTGATCTTGTGGCTCGCTACTCTGAACTGGAACACAAGCACACTCAACTCGAGCTGAGCCTGAAGCTGGTTCAGGAGAAGCTGACGAAGGCAAAGGAGGATACTGAAGGTATGTTTGGTGAGACCCTGACGACTGCTTTCCCCTTGCTTGTTTCAAAACCTGATCTTGCTGTAACTTGCAGGTAAGGTAAGGGAGGCCCAACAGAAGAAAGACCTTGAACTAGCTGAGAAGATCAAGCTTGCTGACGAGAAGTTAGCTTCAGTCACCAAGCTTGAACAAGACAATACCAATCTGAAAGCTGCTCTTGGGATCGCCAACAAGGAGATCAGTCGACTAAAAACTGATAAAGCTGCCCTGACCGACCAAGTCAGCAAATTGACTGGGAAGAAAACTAATCTGGAGGCCTTCCTGAGTAGTCTTGCCAAGAAGCTGTTTCTTATGCTTGAAGGTAAACCTCTATGCTTGGCAAACATTTCCAATTGTGGTTTTTCCATTCGACCATCCCCTTGACTTAGTGGTTATCCTTGCAGAATTCTGTCAAAACTTTGAAGAAGAAACTAGCCGGCTGGAGCCAAACCTCGACCCCGTCAATTCTCCGGTGAACGACGAAGTTGCCATGGATGTTTTCCGACTGGAGTCTCGTGTCGCAGCTGTCGTGGACTATCTCGCAAGGCTGAAGGCCGCCACATCTCGCATCGACTCGACGCTCTGGCCTGAGGAGACACTTCAGAATGACCTTGAGTCGCTGATGGCCCGGTTGAACACGATCCCTGGTCGAGTGCAGGAATGGAAGAAGTCCTCGGCTCGGTGTGGTGCAGATGTTGCTCTGTGTCTGGCCCGAGTCCACTGTAAAGATGCGCGAGAAGAGAAGCCGGCGGCCCTTTGGGTGGCCAATACCAAGAAGCACGACTTCAGGTCCTTTATGGAAACTTTCCTTGCAGCTGCCACTCGGATCGCCGACGGAATTGACCTTGATGAATTCGTTGCTCCTTCCAGCCCTCCACAGGAGGGGTAAAAAACTTCTTCTGGCTCGACGCTTTAAATTTGCCTCGGTATGCCGAGTGGAATTGTAACCGATAAACCTTAACAGGCTTAACGCCTGAGCACTCTCGGTTCCTTTAGATATCGATTCAAACTTGAATTTGGTGCTTGAATACGATTGCCTTTGGCTCGAAATGTCTTTTGCAGGTTCAAAGCAAGGCGCCTTTACTGTGATCGACTTTTTTTTCAGTCCACTTAGGCGAGCACTGGGCTGCAGCTAAGCCCCCGAGTGAGAGGTTTACTCTTCACTCGGCAGGATTTTGATAACTTAGGCGAGTGCTTGGACTGCAGCTAAGCCCCCGAGTGAGAGGGTTGCTCTTCACTCGGTAGGATTTTTATAACTTAGGCGAGTGCTTGGACTGCAGCTAAGCCCCCGAGTGAGAGGGTTGCTCTACACTCGGTAGGATTTTGATAACTTAGGCGAGTGCTTGGACTGCAGCTAAGCCCCCGAGTGAGAGGGTTGCTCTTCACTCGGTAGGATTTTTATAACTTAGGCGAGTGCTT
>NC_041385.1:2772245-2785328 GCF_002162155.2 Triticum dicoccoides | reverse complement strand
GTGAGAGGGTTGCTCTTCACTCGGTAGGATTTTGATAACTTAGGCGAGTGCTTGGACTGCAGCTAAGCCCCCGAGTGAGAGGGTTGCTCTTCACTCGGTAGGATTTTTATAACTTAGGCGAGTGCTTGGACTGCAGCTAAGCCCCCGAGTGAGAGGGTTGCTCTTCACTCGGTAGGATTTTGATAACTTAGGCGAGTGCTTGGACTGCAGCTAAGCCCCCGAGTGGAAGTCTGGCTTACCACTCGGTAGGATTTTGATAACTTAGGCGAGTGCTTGGACTGCAGCTAAGCCCCCGAGTGAGAGGGTTGCTCTTCACTCGGTAGGATTTTTATAACTTAGGCGAGTGCTTGGACTGCAGCTAAGCCCCCGAGTGGAAGTCTGGCTTACCACTCGGTAGGATTTTGATAACTTAGGCGAGTGCTTGGACTGCAGCTAAGCCCCCGAGTGGAAGTCTGGCTTACCACTCGATAGGATTTTGATAACTTAGGCGAGTGCTTGGACTGCAGCTAAGCCCCCGAGTGAGAGGGTTGCTCTTCACTCGGTAGGATTTTTATAACTTAGGCGAGCACAGGGCTGCAGCTAAGCCCCCGAGTGAAAGTCCGGCTTACCACTCGGTAGGATTTTGATAACTTAGGCGAGTGCTTGGACTGCAGCTAAGCCCCCGAGTGAGAGGGTTGCTCTTCACTCGGTAGGATTTTTATAACTTAGGCGAGCACAGGGCTGCAGCTAAGCCCCCGAGTGAAAGTCCGGCTTACCACTCGGTAGGATTTTGATAACTTAGGCGAAACGGATTCGCAGCTAAGCCTCCGAGTGGGAGTCTGGCTCACCACTCGGTAGGATTTTTACAAACTTAGGCGAAACGGATTCGCAGCTAAGTCACCCACTGAGGGGGAATTTTATTGGACAAAAATAAAAAGTAACAGAAATTATGGAGGAACTGTGACACTATTATTTTGAGGTCCATGAACTACAGAAGTATTTTATTGCAACTCATCCGAGTGATAAAACTTAAGTGTAAAATGGGCGGAGTAGCTCCGCGTTCCAAGCTCGGGGCTCGTCGATATTATGCTCGACGTTGTAAAGACGGTACGCCCCGTTGTGGAGGACCTTGGTGACGATGAAGGGGCCTTCCCAAGAAGGAGCAAGCTTGTGTGGTTTGTGCTGATCCACTCGGAGAACTAAATCCCCTTCCTGGAAGGCTCGACCTCTCACATTTCTGGCGTGAAAACAACGCAAATCTTGTTGGTAGATGGTCGAGCGGATCAGAGCCATCTCCCTTTCTTCTTCTAAAAGGTCGACTGCGTCCTGCCGCGCCTGTTCAGCCTCTGCTTCGTTGTAAATTTCAACTCGAGGAGCATTGTGGAGAAGATCACTCGGCAAGACTGCTTCAGCTCCGTAGACCAAGAAGAATGGAGTTCTTCCGGTCGACCGATTAGGTGTGGTCCGCAGCCCCCAAAGCACTGAGGGAAGTTCGTCTACCCAGGCTCCAGCCGCGTGTTTGAGATCACGCATCAGTCGAGGCTTCAATCCCTTAAGAATCAGTCCATTAGCTCGCTCTGCTTGTCCATTCGACTGCGGATGGGCGACTGAAGCGTAGTCGACCCGTGTGCCTTGGGAGTTGCAGAAATCTCTGAATTCCTCTGAGTCAAAGTTCGACCCATTATCCGTAATGATGCTGTGCGGGACTCCATATCTGAATATTAGTTCCCTGATGAAGCTAACAGCAGTACCGGTGTCAAGGCTCTTGATTGGTTTAGCCTCGATCCACTTGGTGAACTTGTCGACTGCCACCAGTACATGCGTGAAGCCACTTCGTCCTGTTCTCAAAGGACCGACCATGTCCAGTCCCCATACTGCGAAAGGCCAGACGAGTGGGATGGTCTTCAGAGCTGACGCGGGCTTGTGCGACATATTCGAGTAGAACTGACATCCCTCGCACTTATCCACTATATCTTTTGCCATCTCATTCGCCTTTGGCCAGTAAAATCCGGCTCGGTATGCTTTGGCCACGATGGTCCGAGAGGACGCATGATGACCACAGGTCCCTGAGTGAATATCATTGAGGATGAGTCGACCTTCTTCTGGTATTATGCACTTCTGACTAACTCCAGACGCGCTTTCTCTGTATAATTGTCCTTTGATTACGGTAAAGGCCTTAGATCGACGGACGATCTGTCGAGCCTCTTCCTCATCCTCCGGAAGCTCTTTTCTCAGGATATAAGCGACATACAGAACTGTCCAGTCGGGAATGACCACCAAAACCTCCATGATCAAGTCGAGCACCGCTGGGACTTCAACTTCAGTCGGATCTGTGGCACTTTTGGGTTGTGGAGCTTCTTCGGTGAAAGGATCTTCTTTGACTGACGGAGTGTGTATATGCTCCAAGAACACACCACTCGGAATGGCTTCTCTCTTGGAACCTATCTTTGCTAGATCATCAGCTGCTTGATTTTTCAGTCGGGGTATATGATGGAGCTCCAACCCCTCGAACTTCTTTTCCAGCTTCCTCACTGCACTGCAGTATCCAGTCATGGCTGGGCTTCTCACGTCCCACTCTTTCATCACCTGATTGACCACTAAATCCGAGTCGCCATAGACCATCAGGCGACGGACGCCGAGTGAAATGGCCATGCGCAACCCATATAAGAGGGCCTCATATTCTACCTCATTGTTGGAGGAATCAAAGTGAATCTGGAGCACATATCTGAGCTTATCTCCTCTGGGGGAAACCAGGACAACCCCAGCACCGGAACCATTCAACATCTTAGAGCCATCAAAAAACATGGTCCAATGCTCCGAGTGAACTTCAGTCGGCTGCTGCTGTTCAATCCACTCGGCGAGGAAATCTGCTATTGCCTGGGACTTAATGACTTTCTTTGCCTCAAACTTGATATCAAGGGGAAGAAGTTCAATCGCCCATTTGGCCACTCGACCAGCTGCATCTCTGTTGTGCAAAATCTCTGATAGTGGAGCGTCGCTGACGACTGTGATGGAATGATCAGAGAAATAATGAGCAACCTTCTTTGTGGTCATGTATATTCCATACACAAGCTTCTGATAATGAGGATATCTCTGCTTGGATGGAGTCAAGACTTCAGACAAATAATACACTGGGCGCTGAACTTTGAGAGCTTTTCCTTCTTCTTCCCGCTCGACCGTTAGCACAGTACTGACGACTTGTCCTGTGGCTGCGATATAGAGCAACAGAGGCTCTTTGCTGATTGGAGCAGCAAGCACCGGCTGGGTGGAGAGCAGAGTTTTGAGCTCGGCAAACGCTGCATCAGCTTCTGGAGTCCACTCGAACTTGTCTGTCTTCTTCATCAGTCGGTAAAGAGGCAATGCCTTTTCACCGAGTCGTGAGATGAATCGACTTAATGCGGCCAAGCATCCAGTAAGCTTCTGGACATCGTGCACTCGCACAGGGCGTTTCATTCGGAGAATAGTGCCAATCTTTTCTGGGTTAGCGTTGATTCCCCGTTCGGAAACGAGAAAACCGAGTAACTTGCCACCAGGAACTCCAAATGTGCACTTTGATGGATTGAGCTTGATATCATATCTTCTGAGGTTGGCAAATGTTTCGGCAAGATCAGCGAGCAGGTCGGAACCTTTTCGTGATTTGACAACAATATCATCCATATATGCTTCCACATTCCGACTGATTTGAGTGAGTAGACACTTCTGAATCATTCGCATAAATGTGGCTCCGGCATTCTTGAGGCCGAATGGCATGGTGATATAACAGAAGCACCCGAATGGAGTGATGAAAGCTGTTTTTACCTCGTCGGGTCCGTACAGACGGATCTGGTGGTACCCGGAGTAGGCATCTAAAAAAGATAGCCTCTCGCATCCCGCGGTCAAGTCAACAATTTGATCTATGCGAGGGAGAGGAAAATGATCTTTCGGGCAGGCCCGGTTGATGTGCTTGAAATCAATGCACATTCGGAGCGACTTGTCCTTCTTAGGAACCATGACGACATTAGCGAGCCACTCGGAGTGGTATATCTCTCGGATAAATCCGGCCGCCAACAGTCGAGCCACTTCTTCACCGATGGCTTTTCTCTTCTGGACGGTGGACCGCCGAAGATGCTCTTTGACTGGTTTTGCAGATGAGTCGACTCTTAGGCGGTGCTCAGCCAGTCCCCTGGGAACACCTGGCATGTCAGCGGGCTTCCATGCAAAAATGTCCCAGTTCTCACGGAGGAACTGGATGAGCGCTTCTTCCTATTTTGGGTCGAGTGTTGTGGAGATGCGGGTCGGAGCTGCATCGGGGTCGGTCGGGTGAATGTGAACAGGCTTCGTCTCACCGGACGACTGGAATGCAGACTCTGTGGCGGGTTTCTTTGATCGCAGCAAGTCACTCGGATCTGCGTTTTGCTTGTATTCCTCGAACTCGACCGCTGTCACCTGGGAATCGGCAATCTTGGAGCCCTTCTGAAAGCACTCTTCTGCCTTTTTCCTATCACCGGTGACAGTGATCACTCCTTTGGGGCCGGGCATCTTCAATTTGAGGTACACGTAACATGGTCGAGCCATGAACCGTGCGTAAGCTGGTCTCCCCAAAATGGCATGATATGCACTCTGAAAATCCACGACCTCAAACGTCAACTTTTCTTTGCGAAAATGCTTCGAATCACCAAACACCACGTCCAAAGCTATTTGGCCGAGTGACTCGGCCTTCTTCCCTGGTATAACTCCATGAAAGCTCATGTTACTAGTGCTCAGTCGGGACATCGGAATGCCCATTCCTTTCAGCGTGTCTGCATACAACAAATTCAGCCCGCTTCCACCATCCATCAACACCTTTGTCAGTCGAGTGCCTTCGACAACTGGATCGACCACCAAAGCTTGCCTCCCAGGGTGGCAATATGAGTCGGGTGATCAGATTGGTCGAATGTGATGGGTGTTTGAGACCATTTCAGATAATTTGCTTTTGCTGGGGCAACCATGTTCACCTCTCGGTTAATGACTTTCAGTCGACTCCTGCTTTCCACATCTGCAAAGATCATCAGAGTGGAGTTGATATGTGGATATCCTTCCTCACTGTCCTCCTTGTCTTCGGCCTTGTCTGACTCCTTCTCCTTGTCCTTAGACTGTTTTCCCTGAAACTGCTGGATCAGGAGTCGACATTGGCGAGTGGTGTGCTTCGGGTAGATGATATTCCCCTCTTCGTCTTTCTTCGTATGGATGTGACATGGCATATCCATTACGTCGTTCCCTTCTTTATCCTTTACCTTCTTGGGGTTCCAGGATCCTTTTGGTTTCCCCTTAAACTTTCCTTGAGTCACGGCCAGAGCCTCTCCAGGAGCTGCCGGTTCAGCCTTCCGCTTCTGTTTCCGACTGGTGTTTCCTTTTTCCGACTGACTCGGCTTGTGCTTGCCGCTTCGGAGTCGGTCTTCTTCTTCGCCGTTGGCGTACTTGGTAGCAATCTCCATCATCCGACTCAAGGTCATGTCACCGGTTCGACCAAACTTCAAACTCAGTTCTCTGTTCTTGACACCATCTTTGAAGGCGCAGACTGCCTGATGATCAGACACATTCTCCACAGTGTGGTGCAAAGTGATCCACCTCTGAATATACTCTCTGAGAGTCTCATTAGCTTTCTGCACGCAGACTTGCAACTCTGTCAATCCAGCTGGTCGCTTGCAAGTTCCTTCAAACGTCCTGACGAACACTCGGGACAGATCTTCCCAAGTGTAAATGCTGCTAGGGGGTAACTGAGTCAACCATGCCCTGGCAGAACCTTCCAGCATGAGGGGCAAATGCTTCATGGCCACCTCGTCGTTCCCACCACCAATCTAAACTGCCACTCGGTAGTCTTCAAGCCAAGTTTCAGGCTTAGACTCACCAGTGAACTTACTGACACCTGTTGCCAACCTGAAATTGGGAGGGATAACTGCGGCTCTGATAGCTCTGCTGAAACATTCAGGACCAGAAACATGCACTCGACTGCTTGTGGGTACATCTCTGTCGAGTCCGCCTCGATGGGCTCTGTTCCGGTCGACCAAACCTTGCACGATAATGGATCGCGCGTCGAAGCCTGGTTCTCTGGGGTCGACTGGAACCCTTCGCCCTGTACTGTACTGACGCCTATCATCTGGCTGCCGAGGAGCGTAAGACCCACCCCTCGGAGGGGAGTTGGGCACTCGATGCCTATCATCTCGGTCGAGTCTGTCGCCATATTGATCTCGCCGATTCTCGCGCCCTTCACGCCGCAGAGGCGATCTGGGGCTGTGAGCCGACTGAACCGTATTCACAGTGACGGATCGACTGTGAATTCTGTTGCGCGACTGAGACACGGCTGAATTCTGATCTCCTGCTGCCCGGAGCAGATCCCTGATCTGCAGCAAACCTCTGCCAGCTTCCGACTGCGAAGGCTGGATGGACTCTGCTATACGGGTCGCAGCTGCTAAATTCTGAATTGGGGTTCGATATACCTGAGTTGGCGGGAAGAGTTGACGTCGACTGGTGTCGGGAACTCGTTGCCGCGCGCGCTCGTCGAGTGCTCGCTGAAGGTTCTCCAGCCGAGTGCGCTCAGCCAAATTGGCCAGACGCGCCTCCTCCAAGGCACGAGCCTCGGGGGTTTCTCCTGCGATGGGAATACGCAGGGGATCCTTCCTGCGGCGAAGTTCCTCTCTTTGCAGAGAGTCGAGTGGCTCGGGCTGGTACTCTTCGTAGCCTCGTGTAGGGTCGCCGCCGTCACCTGCTCCACCATCACGGGCGAAGCCAGGGGGACTGTGAGGCCCGTCGACCATCAAGATTTCCGCCGCTGGATCACTGCTACCACACTCGGATGCAGTCTCTACGGAGCCAGTCGACAGATCGAACAAGCCTTAGAGAGATTCGTCGGGCTCGATTGCCGCAACTTGGGTGGTGGCCGATTGGCGAGCCACCGCGTGCCTCACCCACCGTTGAAGCCTCGACCGGCCTGAGCGCTTGCGCTGGCGGGAGACCGGGAGGGTGGACGATGGAGGAGCCGACCGATACTGGGTCGACGGTTGCCGCAGCAGAACGCCGTGGACATATGCACGAAAATGCGTCGCACCGCGGACGGGGAGCGCATCAACGTCGAGTGGAGCCTCATGGAGCCACGCGGAGTCGTCGGCGATGAAGGTGAGAGTGCCGAGACGGATCTCTTGACCCCCGACCAAAACTCCAGCAGACACCATGATGAAAGTACTCGAAAGAATCGCAACTTCTCCACAAAAATCGCTAAAACACCTGCCCCAAGGTGGGCGCCAACTGTCGTGGTTCTAAGCCTGACAGTAGAGTGGGGGTAGGTATGGAGAGGCAAGGTCCTAGCTATGGAGAGGTTGTAAACACAAAGGATGTACGAGTTCAGGCCCTTCTCGGAGGAAGTAACAGCCCTACGTCTCGGAGCCCGGAGGCGGTCGAGTGGATTATGAGTATATGAGTTACAAGGTGCCGAACCCTTCTGCCTGTGGAGGGGGGTGGCTTATATAGAGTGCGCCAGGACCCCAGCCAGCCCACATAGGAGAGGGTTTAAGGTGAGTTAAGTCTGGGGCGTTACTGGTAACGCCCCACATAAAGTGCCTTTACTATCATAAAGTCTACTTGATTACAGGCTGTTGCAGTGCAGAGTGCCTCTTGACCTTCTGGTGGTCGAGTGAGTCTTCGTGGTCGAGTCCTTCAAGACAGTCGAGTGTGTCTCTCGTTGGTCGACTGGAAGGCGACTTCTTCTAAGGGTGTCCTTGGGTAAGGTACTTAGATCAGGTCCATGACCCTACCCTAGGTACATAACCCCATCACCTACCTCGCCGACGACGCCGGAGGGGATAAGGACCCTCCCCCTGCCACGTGCCCCCCACTCGCACTCCTCTTTCCCCTTGCCCCATCTGGCCTCGCACCTCTCCCCAGATCCACCGCAGCCAAGCACGGCCATCGTCGTGCACCTCGCTCTGTCGCGGCAACCAGCCTCCCGCGCCCTTCTTTGGCATCCACAAGTCCCTCCGTCGTTCGCCTCGTCGACCTCGACCACCAGCCCAAGCTGGGGAGCACTCTACCCTCGCCCTCTACCACCGGGCCTCCTCGAGCCCACTGTCGCCCTCTGTAGCTCCGCTGTGAGCTCCCCACCCCCTCCATTCTCTTCTGCTCGTAGCCGCAGTCCCCATCATAGCCGGTCCCGCAGCCGCCCAAGCTCGTCACGGGTGTAGCTCTGGCGACCAATTGGCCACGCACGCGTGTCTATTAGCCTTGTAGCGAGACGTAGGCCCTCGCTAGCTCTTTACTCCGCCCATTTGCGTGTTGTTGCTGTCGTTCCTTCTTCACCCGAACATCGACGCTTGCTCGGCCCATCGCCGGCACCTCCTTCGGCATCCCCAGTTCCGCCCAGTGGTCCCAAATGATGTGGCGGGCTCTCCCCATTTGAACGTGCCCGCCTGCGCCCACTTTGACCACCCGTAGGTGAATCTCGGTGAGCTCCCGAGCCCTCCGCCGTGGGAGAGGCTCGCTAGAGCTCTCTTCGTCGACCCCACCAATGTGGCGTTGCTGGAGCCACCCCCAAGGCCACTGACTAGTGGGCCCAGGGGCCCCGTGATAACCCACAAGTATAGGGGGTCGCAACCGTTTTCGAGGGTAGAGTATTCAACCCAAATTTATTGATTCGACACAAGGGGAGCCAAAGAATATTCTCAAGTATTAGCAGCTGAGCTGTCAATTCAACCACACCTGAAAGACTTAATATCTGCAGCAAAGTATATAGTAGCAAAGTAGTATGGAAGTAACAGTAACGGTGACAAAAGTAATAGTAGCAGTTTTGTAGCAATCGTAACAGTGGCAACGGAGAAGTAACTAAGAAAAGATCAATATGTGAAAAGCTCGTAGGCAATGGATCAATGATGGATAATTATGTCAGATGCAATTCATCATGCAACAGTTATAACATAGGGCGACACAGAACTAGCTCAAGTTCACAAATGTAATGTAGGCATGTATTCCGAATATAGTCATACATGCTTATGGAAAAGAACTTGCATGACATCTTTTGTCCTACCCTCCCGTGGCAGCGGGGTCTGATACGTCTCCAACGTATCTATAATTTTTTATTGTTCCATGCTATTATATTACCCGTTTTGGATGTTTATGGGCTTTACTTTACACTTTTATATCATTTTTTGGACTAACCTACTAACCAGAGGGCCAGCCCGAATTGCTGTTTTTTTGCCTATTTCAGTGTTTCGAAGAAAAGGAATATCAAACGGAGTCCAAACAGAATGAAACCTTCGGGAGCGATCTTTTTGGAACAAACATGATCCAGAGGACTTGGAGTGGAAGTCAAGAAACAAGGGAGGCGGCCACGAGGGTGCCCGGCGCGCCCCCACCCTCTTGGGCCCCTCGAGTGTCCACCGACCTACTTCTTCCTCCTATATATACCCATGTACCCCAAAAACATCAGAAGCGACCACGAAAAACTATTTCCACCGCTGTAACCTTCTGTATCCGCGAGATCCCATCTTGGAGCCTTCGCCGGCGCTCCGCCGGAGGGGGAATCGATCATGGAGGGCCTCTACATCATCTCCAAGGCCTCTCCGATGAGTTGTGAGTAGTTTACCACAGACCTTCGGGTCCATAGTTATTAGCTAGATAGCTTCTTCTCTCTCTTTGAATCTCAATACAGAGTTCTCCTCGATCTTCTTGGAGATCTATTCAATGTAACTCTTTTTGCGGTGTCTTTGTCAAGATCCGATGAATTGTGGGTTTATGATCAAGTTTATCTATGAGAAATATTTGAATCTCCTCTGAATTCTTTTATGTGTGATGTCAGGACCCCGACTCGATGTCACATCGATCTAGCCGGTAACACCTCATATCACTTTGCGGCCTCATGCACGGTATCCCCACGGGTGTCGCCTTACCTTTGCCCGGGACCGTTTGCGCCTTTTGGCTCACGTATATGATAGTGTCGCTAGCATCCATATGATAAAGAGCCCGGGCTGACATGACTAGTCGTAAACCCAAAGTGGCACAGACTTACAGGGACAGGCATCCATGACCCAGCTTCGAACGTGTCGGTCATCAGCAAGTGGGTCTGGGCTGTAGCACTGGGCTAGCAGGACTCCGGTAAACCGGGCTATAGCGGGCTAACAGGACTCCGGTACTCAAAGCGTGACATTTCCCCGAAGGGACAGACACAGGAACGAAGAAGGACACATGCCGGCCAGCCTAGGTGTTCCAGAGCAGTAGCAAGCTACCATGGCTCAGCGGTAACACTAGGAGACATTTCCCGGTAAGAGAGGCTACTAAAGATAAACAACTAGATAGTCAGATCCCACACATACCAAGCATTTCAATCATACACACAATATGCTCGATATGTGCAAATACAACGAAGCATCACAACATGACTCTACGACACAAGTACTTTATTTAAGGCTCAGAGAGTCATACATAACATACACAAAGGTACGGGTCTCACGACCCAACATACAAGTCATACAGTCATACAAACCAGCAGCAGAAGTAACTTGTCTGAGTACAGACAACTAGTAAAATAAAAGAGGCTTGGGAAGCCTAGCTATACTACAAGGTCCTTCACAAGCTCAGGGTCACCACCTGGGTCTTTAGCCTACTCGTTGATGTCAACGTCTACATAGAACCCATCAGAAGGGGTTGCAGCGTCTTCTGTAAAAAAATGTAAATTATAGCAACATGAGTACAAAGGTACTCAGCAAGACTTACATCAGATCCTATATACATGCTTAGTATCAAGAAGGGTTGGTGGAGTTATTGCAGCAAGCCAGCTTTGACTCTTGGCTAGACTATCCTACGAGACTCCAACTTGAAATGGTTTTGCGCACACGAGTCCACTACTCACCACTTCAATACACTACCGAGGATCCACCTCCGTCTTCCTACGGAAGAGCCATCCTCGGCACTCACACTTATCTTGAGGCTTTTAGTAGTTTCCATTTACTTGTCTATGAACTGTATAGGCAACCAAGTAGTCCTTTACCGCGGACGCGGCTATCCGAATAGATCATGTTAACCCTGCAGGGGTGTACTCCTTCATACACGCTCTCACCACTTACCGTCGTTTACACGACATGTACTCGGCAACCTTCAAGCGGAAGCCCAACGTGGGTGTCGGCCACGACCTACCTAATCACCTAAGCCTCCAGTCCAGGTTTATCGCCTATCCAGGTTCCATCCGCAGGGAGTCCGGCCGAGGTTTCCCATACGGCCCCGAACGATGTGAACAGGGTTCCCGAGATACCTAACGGGTATTCGGTACACCGTGCCACGTACCTACCGCATCACAGCCCACCCCTACGGTCAGCGCTGTCCACGGCCTCCAGTAGGCTACAAACACCAGAAACTACTTGCAACTCCTGGACGGAGAACTAGGGTGAATAAGAAGCTGAGAGGGTCCATTGGTTTCGGGCCCAATGCATGGTGGTAGCTGATTCTTAAATCACACATACAGATCTCAGTGCTTAAGGTCGGCTTCAATGAAACAACCCACCATGTACTCCTACATGGCCTCTCATCGATACCTTTACCAAATCGTGTTCACCACACCACTCTCATTACCGACATAAACATTTCACTCTAGCCCATCACCCAGATGAACCAGACCTGACACGACTCTAAGCATAGCAGGCATAGCAAGGTAGGAACAACACATACATATGGCTCAAACAACTCCTACACATGCTAGTGGGTTTCATCTAGTTACTGTGGCAATGACAGGTCATGCAGAGGAAATGGGTTCAACTACCGTAGCACACAGCAGTTTGAAACGTGTTGTCTTAATGCAGTAAAAGAGAGCAGGAGCGAGAACATGGGATTGTATCGATATGATCAAATGGTTGGTTGCTTGCCTGACGGGTCGGTGCACTGGTATTGCTCTTCGTCGGGGTTATCACGGTACTCCTCGGGGGCAGAACCTGCCGCAGAGAGCACCGATACACAAACATTACCAAACAGTATGCAACAATATGATGCATGCATGAGACATGGCAAAATGAGTGTATTGGGCTAATGCAACTAAAACCAGAAGGGTTTGAACAAATTTGAATCAAGGATTCAAATTTTCAAATTCAAATATGGCCTTTTAAAGTGCTTTTCCTTGTTCTGCTTAAAACATCAATTTAACTTGTTTGATCATGCATGAAAATAGTACAGATGGATAGATTGGATTTTTCTGATCATTTTTCATATATAATTTGTCCAATTTGGAGTTACAGAATAAAAGTTATGAATTTTTGAAGTTTAAATAATATTCTGGAATTTCCTGATTTAATTAAATCCAGAAATCAATTACTGCGTCAGCCTGACGTCAGTGTGACGTCAGCAGGTCAACGGAACAGGTCTGGGTCAAACCTGACAGTGGGTCCCGCATGTCAGGGTGATTATTTTAATTAAAATTTAATTAAAACTAATCCTGTTTAATTAACAGGGCTGGGCCCCACCTGTCATTGACTCAGGGGAGTCAACCAGGGCCCACCCGTGGTCAAAGTCAAAGCCAGCGACGCCGGCGTTTAGCCGCCGGCGAGCCCGACGCGGCGGCGGGAGTGGTTTTGGCCATTTCGGCCACCAAATGGGCCGCGGAGACCACCGGAGGGGAGCTGAGGACAAACTGCAGCTCTTGGCGGAGTCCGTTGAGGTCGGGGTGGCCGGAGTTGGCGCTGGCGACGACTTTGGCGGCCACCGGGGCTCGGTCGGAGGTGAACTTGGCGCTAGAGGGGTCGGTGAGGCTCGTGGAGTAGCTAGCTAGGTGTTGCGGGACTCGGTGAGTAAGATGGACACCATCTTGTGGCCGGAGTGTGGCCGGAAGCACGTCGGCGACGAGGTCCGCGGCGGTGCGGGCGTGTGATCCTCGTGCGGTGGCTACACGGCTCAGGAATGAGAGAGAGAGGGTCGGAGGAGTAGCTAGGCTCACAGCGCTCCCGTAGAGGCCACCGGTGAGGTCGGGGACGAGCTGAGGCGGCGACGGCGTTGAAGGGGATCTCCGGCGACGGTGAGCTCGGGCGAGGTCGGTGCGGTGGTCTCGGGCCGCACGAGCACACGGGGCTCGGCTAGCTCGATGAAGTGGACGGCGGCGGAGCTCCTGGACACGGTGGCACG
>NC_041385.1:2704640-2771826 GCF_002162155.2 Triticum dicoccoides | reverse complement strand
GGAGGGCGTGGCTACGGCGAGGGGGTGGCGGCGATGGCGTCGGCCATGGCTGGGGCGTGCGAGGGGGAGGAGCTGGAGAGGAGAGGGGTGTCTGGGGGGTTCGGGGGAGAGAGGGAGGCCGATCCACGGCGTTAGCCGGGCGAGGGAGGCGGCGAGGCGGCGAGCAGCTGCGTGGCGAGCTGCGGTGCCGCCGCCGAGCACCTTGGCTGCCTGCCTGGCGAGCCAAGCAGCTCGCTGGAGCGGTGGCCGGGCTGGGCCGGCCAGGTGGGCTGGCTGGTGGGCCTGCGGTGGCGCCAGGTAAGTTTTCCCCTTTTTTTCTGTTTCTGTTTTTTTATTTAATATATCTGCAACTTTGTTGAATTTAATAAAATACCTAGGCAACTTCAAAAATCACCAAATTACTCCTGGTCCATAGTTGGATTATTCCCAACATGAAACATTTTAGTTTGGAGATATTTCAGCATTTAAATATTTTATATAATTTTAAATGCCCAAATTCAAATATTTATGATTTAATTCAAAAACCCTAAGATGGCCTAGGAAAATGTGCACCACTTTTGGCAGAGGTTCTGAACCAAGACAAAAATGATGGGCATTTTAGAAGGGCATTTCAGGTTCATTGAAAAAGTTTTTAGTAACCCTAGTTGGTTTCAGAGGGGACTGGGGGTTCTGTCATCCCCATTTCAAGTTTCTGATGAAAAAGTAAACATGATGCAACACTCTAATGCATGGCTAACTAGGATGTGACATGTGATTAAGTTATCTTTGCAAGTCTCTTCGAATTATCAGTTTGGTTTGGCCGACTAGATTGATCTTTCTTGCCATGGGAGAAGTGCTTAGCTTTGGGCTCAATCTTGCGGTGTCCTTTTCCAGTGACAGCAGGGGCAGCAAGGCACGTATTGTATTGTTGCCATCGAGGATAAAAAGATGGGGTTTATATCATATTGCATGATTTTATCCCTCTACATCACATCATCTTTCTTAATGTGTTACTCTGTTCTTTATGAACTTAATACTCTAGATGCATGCTGGATAGCGGTCGATGTGTGGAGTAATAGTAGTAGATGCAGGCAGGAGTCGGTCTACTTGTCACGGACGTGATGCCTATATACATGATCATGCCTAGATAATCTCATAATTATTTGCTTTTCTATAAATTGCTTGACAGTAATTTGTTTACCCATTGTAATACTTATGCTATCTTGAGAGAAGCCACTAGTGAAACCTATGGCCCCCGGGTCTATCTTTTATCATATAAGCTTTCAATTTACTTTTATTTGCATCTTTACTTTTCCAATCAATATCATAAAATACCAAAAATATATTTATCTTATCATATTATCTCTATTAGATCTCACTTTCGCAAGTGGTCGTGAAGGGATTGACAACCCCTTTATTGCGTTGGTTGCGAGTTCTTGTTTGTTTGTGTAGGTGCGTGGGACTTCTGAGGAGCCTCCTACTGGATTGATACCTTGGTTCTCAAATACTGAGGGAAATACTTACGCTACTATTACCGCATCACCCTTTCCTCTTCAAGGAAAACCAACGCAAGCTCAAGACATAGCAAGAAGGATTTCTGGCGCCGTTGCCGGGGAGGTCTTCGTTCAAGTCAAGACATACCAAGTACCCATCACAAACTCATCTCCCTCGCACTTACATTATTTGCCATTTGCCTCTCGTTTTCCTCTCCCCCATTTCACCCTTGCCGTTTTATTCGCCCTCTTGTTCCTCCTCGCTTTTGTTTGCCGTCATGTCTGAAATTGGGGAGATTATCGTTGATATGGACAATAATGATAACATGGAAAATTCTGATGCTCCTGCTAAAGAACCCCCTATCTTCCATACTAAAAAGTTTCGAATCGGTAGTGGTAATATTATTGGAAAAGAGGTTAGTCAAGATTTCTTTTCTTGTGCCAGTGCTTTACCTTCTATGGGTGGTTCTATCCTTCATAGAACTAGTAGTGTTGCGGATGCTATCGCTATGCTTGTAGTTGAGCTTGAAAGGCAATTTATGCATATGCATCCGTGCATTCAAAGAATTTTTCTGGAATTTTCTAATATTGAGCATTCTTTTGTTAAGCGCCCGCTACTATCTTTTTGGCACATGAGTTTAGATTTATAATAAAAGAGGCCAAAGAAATCTTTGCGCACTATAGGGTGGACGCCGGCCGTCCTCCCATAGAGGCGATCCTCTTTGATGAAGAGGAAATTAGGTGCGATCTATGATGTCTCTTACTGATTTACAGCTATCATTTTGGGGTTATGCTTTAGAGACGGCTGCATTCACGTTAAATAGGGCACCATCAAAATCCATTGAGACGACGCCTTATGAACTATGGTTTGGCTAAAACCAAAGTTGTCGTTTCTTAAAGTTTGGGGCTGCGATGCTTATGAGAAAAAGCTTCAACCTGATAAGCTCGAACCCAAATCGAAGAAATGTGTCTTCATAGGATACCCAAAGGAAACTGTTGGGTACACCTTCTATCACAGATCCGAAGGCAAGACATTCATTGCCAAGAATGGATCCTTTATAGAGAAGGAGTTTCTCTCGAAGGAAGTGAGTGGGAGGAAAGTAGAACTTGATGATGTAACTGTACCTGCTCCCTTATTGGAAAGTAGTTCATCACAGAAACCGGTTCCTGTGACGCCTACACCAATTAGTGAGGAAGCTAATGATATTGATCATGAAACTTCATATCAAGTTACTACCTGATACGTCCATTTTGCATCATGCTTTTATATCGATGTTTATTGCGTTATGGGCTTTTATTTCATGTTATGTCACAATATTTATGGCTATTCTCTCTTATTTTACAAGGTTTACATGAAGAGGGGGAATGCCGGAAGCTGGAATTCTGGGCTGGAAAAGGAGCAAATATTGGAGGCCTATTCTACGCAACTCCAAAAGTCCTGAAACTCCACGGAATATCTTAAAAGAAATAAACAAAAATCGTCACCAAAGATGAAGGCCAGGGAGGCCACACCCTGCTCACGAGGGTGGGCCCCCCTGGGCGCGCCCCCCTACCTCGTGGGCCCCCTGGTGGCTCTCCGACGCCCGTCTTCTCCTATATGAAGTCTTTCAATGAGAAAAAAAATATCAAGCAACCTTTCGGGACGAGACTCCGCTGCCACGAGGCGGAACCTTGGCGGAACCAATCTAGGGCTCCGGCAGAGCTGTTCTACCGGGGACACGTCCCTCCGGGAGGGGGAAATCATCACCAACGTCATCACCAACGCTCCTCTCATCGGGAGAGGGCAATCTCCATCAACATCTTCACCAGCACCATCTCATCTCCAAACCCTAGTTCATCTCTTGTATCTAATTCTTGTCTCCAAGTCCGGGATTGGTGCTAGTAGGTTGCTAGTAGTGTTGATTACTCCTTGTAGTTGATGCTAGTTGGTTTATTTGGTGGAAGATCATATGTTCAGATCCTATATGCACATTATTACCCCTCTGATTATGAACATGAATATGCTTTGTGAGTAGGTACGTTTGTTCCTGAGGACAAGGGAGAAGTCTTGCTATCAGTAGTCATGTGAATTTGGTATTCGTTCGATATTTTGATAAGATGAATGTTGTCTAGCCTCTAGTGGTGTTATGTGAACATCGACTACATAACACTTCACCATTATTTGGGCCTAGAGGAAGGCATTGGGAAGTAATAAGTAGATGATGGGTTGCTAGAGTGACAGAAGCTTAAACCCTAGTTTATGCGTTGCTTCGTAAGGGGCTGATTTGGATCCATATGTTTCATGCTATGGTTAGGTTTACCTTAATACTTTTGTTATAGTTGCGGATGCTTGCAATAGAGGTTAATCATAAGTGGGATGCTTGTTCAAGTAAGAACAACACCCAAGCACCGGTCCACCCACATATCAAATTATCAAAGTACCGAACGCGAATCATATGAGCGTGATGAAAACTAGCTTGACGATATTCCCATGTGTCCTCGGGAGCGCTTTTCCTATTATAAGAGTTTGTCCAGGCTTGTCCTTTGCTACAAAAAGGATTGGGCCACCTTGCTGCACTTTATTTACTTTTGTTACTTGTTGCTCGTTACAATTTATCTTATCACAAAACTATCTGTTACCACTTATTTCAGTACTTGCAGAAAATACCTTGCTAAAAAATGCTTATCATTTCCTTCTGCTCCTCGTTGGGTTCGACACTCTTACTTATCAAAAGTACTACGATAGATCCCCTATACTTGTGGGTCATCAAGACTCTTTTCTGGCACCGCTGCCGGGGAGTTAAGCGCCTTTGGTAGGTGGAATTTGGTAAGGAAAATTTTATTTAGTGTGCTGAAATTTTCTGTCACTTGTTACTATGGAAAGTAATTGTCTGAGGGGCTTGTTCGGGGTATCTTCACCCCGTCCAGTAGAGCAAAGAGTTGCTCCTCAGCCTACTCAGCCTACTAAACCTATTGAAAATGAAACTCCTTTTGAGATTCCTTCGGGTTTGATGGAAAAACTGCTAGCTAACACTTTTACAAGAGATGGAACAAAACATCCTGATGAACATCTACACTATGTGGATGATGTTTGTGGACTATCTAAGCTTGCAGGTATACCCGATGATGTTGTTAAGAAGAAGGCCTTCCCTTTATCTTTGAAGGGAGACGCATTGACATGGTACAGACTATGTGATGATGTGAGATCATGGAACTATAAAAGATTGAAATTGGAATTTCATCAAAAGTATTACCCTATGCATCTTGTTCATCGTGATCGCAATTATATATATAATTTCTGGCCTCACGAAGGAGAAAGCATCGCTCAAGCTTGGGGGAGGCTTAAATCAATGTTATATTCATGCCCCAATCGCGAGCTCGCAAGAGAAGTGATTATGCAAAGTTTTTATGCTCGGCTTTCTGAAAACAACCGCACCATGCTCGATACTTCTTGTGCTGGCTCTTTTATGATGAAGACTATTGAATTTAGATGGAATTTATTGGATATAATTAAACGCCACTCTGAAGATTGGGACCTCGACGAAGGTAAGGAGTCAGGTATGACACCTAAGTTTGATTGTGTTAAATCTTTTATGGATACTGATATTTTCCGTGAGTTTAGCACTAAATATGGACTTGACTCTGAGATAGTAGCTTCTTTCTGTGAATCTTTTGCTACTTATGTTGATCTCCCCAAGGAGAAGTGGTTTAAATATCATCCTCCCGTAGAAGTAAAAGTAGCTGCACCTATTAAAGTTGAAGAAAAGACTGTCACGTATAATTATCCTATTGTTCCCACTTCTTATGTTGAGAAACCACCTTTCCCTGTTAGAATGAAGGATCATGCTAAAGCTTCAACTGTTGTTCGTAAAAGCAATATTAGAACTTATACCCCTCCTGAGCAAGTCAAAGTAGCACCCAATATTGATATTGTTAAAGATCTCTTGTCTGATAATATTGATGGGCATGTTATTCAATTCTATGGTGAAACTACCAGAATTGCTAAACCTTGTGATAGAGATAAACATAGACTTGTGGTAGGCGTGCCTATTATTTTTGTTAAAATAGGGGATCATTGTTATCATGGATTATGTGATATGGGTGCTAGTGCTAGTGTAAGACCCATTGATTTATACAGAGAAATTATGCATGATATTGCACCTGCTGAGTTAGAAGAAATTGATGTTACAATTAAACTTGCCAATAGAGATTCTATTTCACCAATGGGAATTGTTAGAGATGTTGAAGTCTTGTGTGGGAAAACCAAATATCCCGCTGATTTTCTTGTTCTTGGTTCTCCACAAGATAGCTTTTGTCCCATTATATTTGGTAGACCCTTCTTGAATACTGTTAATGCTACGATAGGCTACAAAAAGAATGTTGTTACTGTTGGCTTGGATGATATGGTTCATGAATTTAATTTCTCTAAATTTAGTAAACAACATCGTGAGGAAGAATTGCCTAGTAAGGACAAAATTATTGGTCTTGCTTCTATTGCCGTACCTCCTAGTGATTCTTTAGAACAATATTTGCTAGACCATGAAAATGATATGTTCACAAATGAAAGAAGGGAGATAGATGAAGTATTCTTTAAACAGGAACCTATTCTGCAACACAATTTGCCTGTTGAAATCCTAAGGGATCCTCCTCCACCCAAGGGTGACCCCGTGTTTGAGCTTAAACCGTTGCCTGATAATCTTAAATATGCTTATCTTGATGAAAAGAAAATATATCCTGTTATTATTAGTGCTAACCTTTCAGAGCATGAGGAAGAAAGATTATTGAAAACTCTGAAGAAGCACCGTGCTGCTATTGGATATACTCTAGATGATCTTAAGGGCATCAGTCCCACTCTATGTCAACATAAAATAAATTTGGAAGCTGATGCCAAACCAGTTTGTGATCCTCAAGGACGTTTGAATCCTAAAATGAAAGAAGTGGTAAGAAAGGAAATACTCAAGCTTCTGGAGGCAGGTATAATTTATCCCGTTGCTGATAGTCAGTGGGTAAGTCCTGTCCATTGTGTCCCTAAGAAGGGAGGTATTACTGTTGTCCCTAATGATAAAGATGAATTGATTCCGCAAAGAATCATCATAGGTTATAGGATGGTAATTGATTTCCGCAAATTAAATAAGGCTATGAAGAAAGATCATTACCCCTTACCTTTTATTGATGAAATGCTAGAAAGATTATGCAAACATACACAATATTGCTTTCTAGATGGTTATTCCGGTTTTTCTCAAATACCTATGTCGGCTAAAGATCAATCAAAGACTACTTTTACATGCCCTTTTGGTACTTTTGCTTATGGATGTATGCCTTTCGTTTTATGTAATGCACCTGCTACCTTTCAAAGATGCATGATGGCTATATTCTCTGACTTTTGCGAGAAAATTTGTGAGGTTTTCATGGACGACTTTTCTGTCTATGGTTCCTCTTTTGATGATTGCTTGAGCAATCTTGCTCGAGTTTTGCAGAGATGTGAAGAAACTAATCTTATCTTGAATTGGGAAAAGTGCCACTTTATGGTTAATGAAGGTATTGTCTTGGGGCACAAAGTTTCTGAAAGAGGCATTCAAGTTGATAAAGCCAAGGTTGATGATATTGAAAAGATGCCATGTCCCAAGGACATCAAAGGTATAAGAAGTTTCCTTGGTCACGCCGGATTTTATAGGAGGTTCATTAAGGACTTCTCAAAAATCTCTCGGCCTCTGACTAATTTATTACAAAAAGATGTATCATTTGTCTTTGATGATGATTGTGTAGAAGCATTTGAAATACTTAAGAAAGCATTAGTCTCTGCACCTGTTGTTCAGCCACCTGATTGGAATTTACCTTTTGAAATTATGTGTGATGCTAGTGATTATGCTGTAGGTGCTGTTCTAGGGCAAAGAGTCGATAAGAAATTAAATGTTATCCATTATTCTAGTAAGACTCTAGACAGAGCTCAAAGAAATTATGCTACTATCGAAAAGGAACTTTTAGCAGTTGTGTTTGCTTGTGATAAGTTTAGACCTTATATTGTTGATTCCAAAGTTACTATTCACACTGATCATGCTGCGGAAAAGAAGGATGCAAAACCTAGACTCATTAGATGGGTTCTCCTACTGCAAGAATTTGATTTGCATATTGTTGATAGAAAGGGAGCTGAGAACCCCGTTGCAGACAACTTGTCTAGGTTAGAGAATGTTCTTGATGACCCACTACCTATTGACGATAGCTTTCCTGATGAACAATTAAATGTCATAAGCACTTCTCGTAGCACTCCATGGTATGCTGATTATGCCAATTATATTGTTGCTAAATTTATACCACCTAGCTTCACATACAGACAAAAGAGAAAGTTTTTCTATGACTTGCGACATTACTTTTGGGATGACCCACCTCTTTATAAAGAAGGAGTAGATGGTGTTATTAGACGTTGTGTACCTGAGCATGAAGAGGAATAGATCCTACGCAAGTGTCACTCCGAAGCTTATGGTGGACACCACGCTGGAGATAGAACTGCACATAAGGTATTGCAATCCGGTTTTTATTGGCCTACTCTTTTCAAGGATGCCCGTAAGTTTGTTTTGTCTTGCGACGAATGTCAAAGAATTTGTAATATTAGTAGACGTCAAGAAATGCCTATGAATTATTCGCTTGTTATTGAACCATTTGATGTTTGGGGCTTTGATTACATGGGACCTTTTCCTGCCTCTAATGGATATACTCACATTTTAGTTGCTATTGATTACGTTACTAAGTGGGTGGAAGCTATTCCAACTACTAGTGCTGATCATAACACTTCTATTAAAATGCTTAAGGAAGTTATTTTTCCAAGGTTTGGAGTCCCTAGATATCTTATGACTGATGGTGGTTCACAATTTATTCATGGTGCTTTCCGTAAGATGCTTGCTAAATATGACGTTAATCATAGAATTGCATCTCCATATCACCCGCAGTCTAGTGGTCAGGTAGAATTGAGCAATAGAGAGCTCAAATTAATTTTGCAAAAGACTGTCAATAGGTCTAGAAAGAATTGGTCCAAGAAACTGGATGACGCATTATGGGCCTATAGAACTGCATATAAGAATCCTATGGGTATGTCTCCGTACAAAATGGTTTATGGAAAAGCTTGTCACTTACCTCTCGAACTAGAACATAAGGCATACTGGGCTATTAAAGAGCTCAACTACGATTTCAAACTTGCCGGTGAGAAGAGGTTATTTGATATTAGCTCACTTGATGAATGGAGAACCCAAGCTTATGAAAATGCCAAGTTGTTTAAAGAAAAGGTTAAAAGATGGCATGATAAAAGGATACAAAAGCATGAGTTTAATGCAGGTGATTATGTATTGTTATACAACTCTCGTTTAAGATTTTTTGCAGGAAAACTTCTCTCCAAATGGTAAGGTCCCTACGTTATCGAGGAGGTCTATCGTTCCGGTGCCATAAAAATCAACAACTTCGCAGGCACAAATCCGAAGGTGGTAAACGGTCAAAGGATCAAACACTATATCTCAGGTAATCCTATAAATGTTGAAACCAATATTATTGAAACCATAACCCCGGAGGAATACATAAGGGACACTTTCCAGCCCGTCTCAGACTCCAAAAAGGAATAGGTATGTGTTACGGTAAGTAAACCGACTCCAAAACAATTTGAAGGCAATATTTCTCCGTTTTGGATTATTTAGAAAAATAGAAAAATAAGTAGCAGTCCGGGGAGGACACGAGGCCTCCACGAGGGTGGAGGGCGCGCCCTACCCCCCTGGGCGCACCCCCTACCTCGTGAGCACTTCATGTGCCCTCCGGGCTCCGTTTCCTTGCATGATACGTATTTTGGTCGGTAAAAATTCATTATATATACTCCCGAAGGTTTTGACTCTCGTATCAGTCAAATATCCTCTGTTTTCGTTTCGAGCTGTTTCCGTTGCAGGTTTAGAACACCATGACTCCTCCCTCCTCCAACAACGAAGACAAGGATGCTTGGCTATTGAAGATAGAGTTGAAAAGAGAGGAACCAGAAGAGATCAACAGGGATGAAAGGATCAAGAAGGCTATGGAGGTTCAAGCTCCGGTGGTGAAAGAAGAAGACATCCCTCAACCTTTACCTAACCTTTTCACTCCAACAGAGATTGAAGCTTTCAAGATGATTGAGTTAGCCCGCATACAAAACAAGTATCTTACACAGGAGAATATTTTGTTGAAGGATCATATTGCTGGGCTCAAGGGCATTATACGCAAGTTGGAGGAACTTTTACGCTCGATGTGCGATTATCCACCGTCATCATCACCACCTCCGTCACCTCCGAAGAAATAATCACATGGGTATGGGCACTCCCCTTGGCAATTGCCAAGCTTGGGGGAGGTGCCCTGGTATCGTATCACCTTCACAACTCCTATCTTTACCGTTTTTCTTAGTTCGATCCTTTTAGTAGTATCTTGATTTAGTAGAATAAAGTCATGGCATGATCTAGTTTTGAGTTTTGCTTTATGATCCTTCTTTGTAATTGAGTCCATGAGCTATATAATAAAGATTAGTGTTGAGTCGAGGGCTTGAGTATTTTGCCATGATCTTGGGTGAATAGAAGAAAAGAATAAAAAGAATCAAAGAGTTCATATTGATCTTAGTGAAAGTAATGATTTCACATAGAAAGAGTATGATGATTAAAGGTTGTTGGGAGTTGGCAAATATAGCTTTGGTCATCGGTGCAATTAATAGGAAGTAATAAGGAAAGAGAGGTTTCACATATAGATATATTATTATTGACATCTTTTATGATTGGGAGCACTCATTAAAATATGACATGCTAAAGAGTTGATGTTGGACAAGGAAGACAACATAATGAGTTATGTTTTCTTACATCTGAGACAAAGTATGTTGTCATGGATCCCCTAACGTGTTGAGCTTGCCTTTTCCCCGCATGCTAGCCAAATTCTCAGCACCAAGTAGAAATACTACTTGTGCTTCCAATTACCCTTAAACCAGTTTTGCCATGAGAGTTCACCATATCTACCTATGGATTGAGTAAGATCCTTCAAGTAAGTTGTCATCGGTGCAAGCAACAAAAAAAATTGCTCTCTAAATATGCATGACTTATTAGTGCGGAGAAAATAAACTTTGTACGAACTTGTTGTGGACGCAATAAAAGCGACGGACTGCATAATAAAGGTTTACATACAAGGGGCAATATAAAGTGACGTTCTTTTGCATTAAGATTTTGTGCATCAAACCTATAAGCGCATGACAACCTCCGCTTCCCTCTGCGAAGGGCCTATCTTTTATTATTATCCTCGATCTTATGCAAGAGTCCTGGTGATCTTCACCTTTCCTTTTTCATTTTATCCTTTGGCAAGCTCAGCATGTTGGAAGGAACATGATATATATATCTAATTGGATGTGGGGGAGCATGAATTATTATTGTTGACATTACCCTTGAGGTAAAAGGTTGTGGGGCAAAACTATAAGATCCTATCTTTCTCTGCGTCCGATTAAAACTCCGTAACCACAAGTATCGCGTGAGTGTTAGCAATTATGAAGGACTAAGTGATAGTTGAGTATGTGGACTTGCTTTTAAGCTCTGACATATACTCTTTTCGATGTTATGATAAATTGCAATTGCTTCAATGACTAAGGTTATAATTTGTTGGTGCTCAATAAGGTTTCTGATTCATGCTTTTTGCTTTGTGAAAAGATCATCGGTTGAACATGAGTAATCATATGACAAAATCTATTTGTGTTGCTGTTATGAAAATAATCATGATGCCTTCATGTCCATATTTTTATTTTTATCGACACCTCTACCTCTAAACATGAGGACACATTTATTGTTATCGGCTTTTCGCTTAAGGACAAGCGAGGTCTAAGCTTGGGGGAGTTGATACGTCCATTTTGCATCATGCTTTTATATCGATATTTTGTTCTCGTGTGTAGTGTAGCGCCTACCTCCACACCACACCACACCACGTGGACACTATTCTCTCTCCAATCACCCCACATTAGAGAGGCCTCTCTACTACACTGGCCCCTTAGTATCACTCAATCCTCCAACAATATGTATGTAGTTCATGACTCGATATGCTTGTACTCTTCGGCTATAGCCATACCACAATCTCCTAATGCCATTTCGTGATTGCATTACGGCAATAGATGATGATACTCATGTCACTGCCATAGTGCCGAGGTTACAGTCTGCAATATACAAGGGTAGAAAGCACTACACAAGCCATAATGTGCTTGCTGCTATTGACTTCCATCTCAACTTCACATGCTGGCTGACTAGCGTAACGCCCTCTTAATTATGCTACTGTAACGCCCTGTTAATTAAGCTACTGTAATCCCCTGTTAATTGTGCCGTGTCATCACATTATTGTTGCTAATCCTCACTTGATCCAAATCACAATTCAAATTCAATTCCATATTTAAAGTCAAAAAAAATTCAAATTTGTCAAACATGAAAACAAAAATGTTCAAAGTGTTGCAAATAATCCCTAGATAATGTTCATGTTGAAAAAACCACATTTTATAAAGTATTTAAATGCCCTTGAATAGATAAAACAGGGGCTAAAACAATTATTTAAATGTTTTTTAATAATAAAATTGCAAGGTATTTCATTTAAGTACTAAACTAAATATGGCAATGGGCTAATTAATAATACTAATTTAGGTGCTAGAATTATATCTTATAAAACTAATATAAAAAGGGAACTAAACTAAAAAAGAAAGTGAAAAAGAAAAAAGAAAAAAAGGGGGGAAGCCCCTGCCCCTGGGCCTAGCGCACCTGGGCCGGCCTAGCCAGCCCACTTCCTCCTGGGTCGCCTTCTCCTTCCTGTTCATCGCGCGCGCCAGACCGCGCCCGAGGTCCCCACCGACCTACCTCGCCGACGACACCGGAGGGGATAAGGACCCTCCCCCTGCCACGCGCCCCCCACTCGCACTCCTCTTTCCCCTTGCCCCATCTGGCCTCGCACCTCTCCCCAGATCCACCGCAGCCAAGCACGGCCATCGTCGTGCACCTCGCTCTGTCGCGGCAACCAGCCTCCCGCGCCCTTCTTTCGCGTCCACAAGTCCCTCCGTCGTTCGCCTCGTCGACCTCGACCACCAGCCCAAGCTGGGGAGCACTCTACCCTCGCCCTCTACCACCGGGCCTCCTCAAGCCCACTGTCGCCCTCTGTAGCTCCGCTGTGAGCTCCCCGCCCCCTCCATTCTCTTCTGCTCGTAGCCGCAGTCCCCATCATAGCCAATCCCGCAGCCGCCCAAGCTCGTCACCGTTGTAGCTCTGGCGACCAATTGGCCACGCACGCGTGTCCATTAGCCTTGTTGCGAGACGTAGGCCCTCGCTAGCTCTTTACTCCGCCCATTTGCGTGTTGTTGATGTCGTTCCTTCTTCACCCGAACATCGACACCTGCTCGGCCCATCGCCGGCACCTCCTTCGGCATCCCCAGTTCCGCCTAGTGGTCCCAAATGATGTGGCGGGCTCTCCCCGTTCGAACGTGCCCGCCTGCGCCCACTTTGACCACCCGTAGGTGAATCTCGGTGAGCTCCCGAGCCCTCCGCCGTGGGAGAGGCTCGCTAGAGCTCTCTTCGTCAACCCCACCAACGTGGCATTGCTGGAGCCACCCCCAAGGCCACTGACTAGTGGGCCCAGGGGCCCCGTGATAACCCACAAGTATAGGGGGTCGCAACCGTTTTCGAGGGTAGAGTATTCAACCCAAATTTATTGATTCAACACAAGGGGAGCCAAAGAATATTCTCAAGTATTAGCAGCTGAGCTGTCAATTCAACCACACCTGAAAGACTTAATATCTGCAGCAAAGTATATAGTAGCAAAGTAGTATGGAAGTAACAGTAACGGTGACAAAAGTAATAGTAGCAGTTTTGTAGCAATCGTAACAGTGGCAACGGAGAAGTAACTAAGAAAAGATCAATATGTGAAAAGCTCGTAGGCAATGGATCAATGATGGATAATTATGTCAGATGCAATTCATCATGCAACAGTTATAACATAGGGCGACACAGAACTAGCTCAAGTTCACAAATGTAATGTAGGCATGTATTCCGAATATAGTCATACATGCTTATGGAAAAGAACTTGCATGACATCTTTTGTCCTACCCTCCCGTGGCAGCGGGGTCTGATACGTCTCCAACGTATCTATAATTTTTTATTGTTCCATGCTATTATATTACCCGTTTTGGATGTTTATGGGCTTTACTTTACACTTTTATATCATTTTTGGGACTAACCTACTAACCAGAGGGCCAGCCCGAATTGCTGTTTTTTTTGCCTATTTCAGTGTTTCGAAGAAAAGGAATATCAAACGGAGTCCAAACAGAATGAAACCTTCGGGAGCGATCTTTTTGGAACAAACATGATCCAGAGGACTTGGAGTGGAAGTCAAGAAACAAGGGAGGCGGCCACGAGGGTGCCCGGCGCGCCCCCACCCTCTTGGGCCCCTCGAGTGTCCACCGACCTACTTCTTCCTCCTATATATACCCATGTACCCCAAAAACATCAGAAGCGACCACGAAAAACTATTTCCACCGCTGTAACCTTCTGTATCCGCGAGATCCCATCTTGGAGCCTTCGCCGGCGCTCCGCCGGAGGGGGAATCGATCATGGAGGGCCTCTACATCATCTCCAAGGCCTATCCGATGAGTTGTGAGTAGTTTACCATAGACCTTCGGGTCCATAGTTATTAGCTAGATAGCTTCTTCTCTCTCTTTGAATCTCAATACAAAGTTCTCCTTGATCTTCTTGGAGATCTATTCGATGTAACTCTTTTTGCGGTGTCTTTGTCAAGATCCGATGAATTGTGGGTTTATGATCAAGTTTATCTATGAGAAATATTTGAATCTCCTCTGAATTCTTTTATGTGTGATTAAGTTATCTTTGCAAGTCTCTTCGAATTATTAGTTTGGTTTGGCCTACTAGATTGATCTTTCTTGCCATGGGAGAAGTGCTTAGCTTTGGGCTCAATCTTGCGGTGTCCTTTTCCAGTGACAGCAGGGGCAGCAAGGCACGTATTGTATTGTTGCCATCGAGGATAAAAAGATGGGGTTTATATCATATTGCATTATTTTATCCCTCTACATCACGTCATCTTTCTTAATGCGTTACTCTGTTCTTTATGAACTTAATACTCTAGGTGCATGCTGGATAGCGGTCGATGTGTGGAGTAATAGTAGTAGATGCAGGCAGGAGTTGGTCTACTTGTCACGGACGTGATGCCTATATACATGATCATGCCTAGATAATCTCATAATTATTCACTTTTCTATCAATTGCTCGACAGTAATTTGTTTACCCAATGTAATACTTATGCTATCTTGAGAGAAGCCACTAGTGAAACCTATGGCCCCCGGGTCTATCTTTTATCATATAAGCTTTCAATCTACTTTTATTTGCATCTTTACCTTTCCAATCTATATCATAAAATTCCAAAAATATAGTTATCTTATCATATTATCTCTATCAGATCTCACTTTCGCAAGTGGTCGTGAAGGGATTGACAACCCCTTTATTGCGTTGGTTGCGAGTTCTTGTTTGTTTGTGTAGGTGCGTGGGACTTCTGAGGAGCCTCCTACTGGATTGATACCTTGGTTCTCAAATACTGAGGGAAATACTTACGCTACTATTACCGCATCACCCTTTCCTCTTCAAGGAAAACCAACGCAAGCTCAAGACATAGCAAGAAGGATTTCTGGTGCCATTGCTGGGGGAGGTCTTCGCTCAAGTCAAGACATACCAAGTACCCATCACAAACTCATCTTCCTCGCACTTACATTATTTGCCATTTGCCTCTCGTTTTCCTCTCCCCCACTTCACCCTTGCCGTTTTATTCGCCCTCTTCTTCCTCCTCGCTTTTGTTTGCCGTCATGTCTGAAATTGGGGAGATTATCGTTGATATGGACAATAATGATAACATGGAAAATTCTGATGCTCCTGCTAAAGAACCCCCTATCTTCCATACTAAAAAGTTTCGAATCGGTAGTGGTAATATTATTGGAAAAGAGGTTATTCAAGATTTCTTTACTTGTGCCAGTGCTTTACCTTCTATGGGTGGTTGTCGGTGTCAAAACTGGCGGATCTCTGGTAGGGGGTCCCGAACTGTGCGTCTAGGCGGATGGTAACAGGAGACAAGGGACACGATGTTTTACCCAGGTTCGGGCCCTCTTGATGGAGGTAAAACCCTACGTCCTGCTTGATTGATATTGATATTGTGGATGTTTACAAGAGTGGATCTACCACGAGATCAAGGAGGCTAAACCCTAGAAGCTAGCCTATGGTATGATTGTAATGGTTGTTGTTGTGTCCTACGGACTAGAGCCATCCGGTTTATATAGACACCGGAGAGGGCTAGGGTTACATAGAGTCGGTTTCAATGGTAGGAGATCTACATATCCGTATCGCCAAGCTTGCCTTCCATGCTAAGGAAAGTCCCATCCGGACATGGGACGAAGTCTTCAATCTTGTATCTTCATAGTCTTGGAGTCCGGTCGATGATGATAGTCCGGCCGATGATAGTTCGGCCGATGATGGTAGTCCGGCTATCCGGACACCCCCTAATCCGGGACTCCCTCAGTAGCCCCCGAACCAGGCTTCAATGACGATAAGTCCAGCGTGTGTATAGTCTTCGGCGTTGCAAGGCGGGTTCTCCTTCAAGTTCCATGTACCTGCCGAACAGTGTCCGGCTTCCTCATCAATGTTGCGCGTCTTGGCGCCCAATAATGGTCTTCTTCCATGCATCGCGCGAATGCGAAAAGCCAGGGTGTCTTTTATGTTTTACCCCCTAGTTGTGCGGATAATCTGCCTATAAGAGAGGCAAGAATCCAGATCCAAATCACCATATTCCTCCCGCGAATACTCATCGAAGCGCTTTCGACCAAGAATCCATTCCATCATGGACCGTCAACGCGGCTCCTCTTCTCGCGCTCCCAGCCCTTTGCCGGGAGATTGGAGGAGATGCTCTGTTCCGCACAACGAGCTGGTGAAGCTCCAAGCGGGGGGATATCTCCCTCCGGCCTTCATGGTTCCGGTTCAAGCCGGGCTGGCCACCTACAAAGGTGGGAAGCAGGCGGAGGCTACCCCAAGTCCCAACAAAGGGGAGCGGGTATGCTTCATCCCCTACTAATATGGGGGCTCGGATTTCCTGTACATCCATTCCTCCGCGGGCTCCTGGAGTTCTACGGACTCCAGCTTCATCACCTCACGCCCGCCTCAATCCTGCATATTGCGGGTTACGTAGCTCTTTGCGAGCTGTTCCTGGGTGTCGAGCCCCATTTCACACTGTGGAATAGGTTGTTCTGTCTTGTGCCCCGCTCTCACGAGGGGTCCATATATCAAGTGGGCGGCGCCGAAATATGGCGCATTGCCGGGACCGGATATCCATCCGAAACCCCTAA
Organism: Triticum dicoccoides; assembly: GCF_002162155.2. NCBI lineage: Eukaryota > Viridiplantae > Streptophyta > Magnoliopsida > Poales > Poaceae > Triticum > Triticum dicoccoides. The sequence goes on along the minus strand of NC_041385.1, from coordinate 2,754,984 downwards.
GAAGGCGTCCGAAGACTGGCCTTCCGAATGGTTTTATATAGAAGACGCTCCGCTGCCGGGCCCTGTTCGGATCGGCCTCCCGGAGTTCAGCAATGCTCCTCTGAAGAAACTCCTTAGTTGGCGTCCGCGGAGCCCCCAACTGGAGGAAGACAAGAGCGTCCATCATTTGATGGGCCGAATAAGGTTACTGGCCCATTCCGGGTTGACCATGATTGGAGTCATGGCAACATGCATTATGCGGGGGGTGCAGCCACTACAATACAGGGGCCACCCCATGTGGGATTTCAACGGGGAGGATGATGCCACCCGTCACGGCCGCCAAGGGCCGGATTCGGTCGAAGACCTGGTGACGATCCTGACCGGCCTGTATAAGGGGGAGAAGGAGGATTTCCTTCGGACGAACCCGTTAAGTGGATTCTCCATGAATAATCCCCGGCCTTGTGTAAGCGAACACTCTGCATGCCCGACCCATGCTTTTTGAAACTTAAGTTTCTTATATTGTGTTCTTCTTTCGACGCAGGAGCTGCGCCGGATCGTGGAGGACATGCTAAGTCCAGCTCCGCAACCCGAGGATCCAGAGAGATCCCGGGATCCGGCCTTCGAAGAGGATCCGGACATAATGGTGGAGCTAATCGACGGGGTGTTCCACCAGATCAGCATGGACAATGCTTTAGTTGCCATCACGGCCGACTATCCCGGACTATATCCGGCTTCCCAGGTGATTGCGACCGAAGTCCTGACACCGTCGTTTCTTCCTTGCTTATTTCTGACCACCGTATATGATGGCGCTGTGCAGGAGGCGCCCCTAGGGCGAGAAGCCGAGCCCGCGGTGGCTGACCAGCAAAGGTCAGTCCGGACCAGTAGGCGGAAGAGGAGCGCGGCGCGGACTGAAATGTCACTGCAAAGGTATAGCTCACAATTTGTTATTTAGAGCAACGTTCCTAGGAAGCGTTTGAGTGCTCATGACATTTATAGGAGGAAGAGCGCCCGCCGGACTGCGGGCGCAGAGATTGCCAATCCGGCCTCTACCAGCCAAGCTCCAGCGCCTGGTCCGGAGGGGGAGGCAAGCGCAAGGCGCGAGCCGGATGCTCCTCCAACGGAGGATGCCGACAGACTGTCCGCCACCAAGTCTGAGGTGGAGAGCGCCATGAACCATAGGCGCCGCCGGACAGTATTTCGTGACGCGTGCTTCTCCCCTGAGGCGTTGGATGCCTTTAACGCAGGGGACGCACACCTCCGTGCCGCTCAAGATGGTTTGACCAGAGCCACGGAGCAGTATGTAAAAGACATACGAGTAAGAGAATTTAATAGTTATATATGCCAGTAGCCCCCGAGACTTAAAGTAGTTATATTAACTGATTTAATGATCATATGAAACACAGGGTCTTACTGAGAAGAATACCCAACTGTCTCAGGAGCTGCAAGAGTGTAAGGCTCAACTTGAGGCCGCACTCGCTGCCGCAGGAGGAAACACAGGGACCTCTCCTGGTAACACATTATTTAAAAAGATAAGTAGTGTTTGGCCTGTGCGCAAGTCTGATAATGACGTTGCAGGTGCTGCCGGACAAGATCCAGACAGGCAAGAACTTCTGCGCCAGCTGAAGGCCGGCGAGAGGGTGCTGCATAAGGTGCAGCACGAAAGGAACAAGCTTCAGGATGCCCATGCCCAGCTTGGAGAAGAGCTGAAAGGCGCCGAGCTGTCTGGCTTCGTTAAGGAGAATCAGCGGCTTCATCGCGGCATCTATAGTAAGTGCTTGAGTGAACTCCTTTGAAAAGAAGAGTTCGGCGAGGAAGTCAATTGACAAAATATGTCTGTAGGTATACTCACAGGTCGCCCTGCAGAGGAGATGCCCGTATCAACGGGTGATCAACTTCCTGAATTGTTGCAACTGATCGAACGAGTTCGGCAGACAATGAGCGGCGTCATCCAGGCTTTATGGCCAGCCTTTTCCTTACCCGAGGGTCTCGGGGAGCTTGCGGAGAAGCTTCAGGGAGTGCGGCAGCGCTTCCATTTATGGAAGATTTCGGCCTGCCGCCAAGGTGCCAGGGAGGCCTGGGCCATGGTAAAGATGAGGTACAAGAAGGCGGATCCCAACCACATGGCCGAGGTCGGACCTGTGGGGCCCGATGGGAAGGAGATACCTGTAAGTTTAGTATACGGCCAAGTAGAGTTGGCCGCTAGGTTTTCCCAACAGGACTGTAAATTAGACAGCCTGTTAGACGGGATTGAGGAAGAATACAGTCAGTTAATTTGACAATGTATTATAAAATGACATGTAAAATGCCTTCTAGCCGGATTGTAGATCGTTTGTCTTTGCCGACCTTTTCGCTTCGACCTCGGGACCCTAGAGTCCGGAGTGTGTCCGAATACCTTCTCGGTTATGAAACAACCGGGGTATGCATGGAGACCAGGCGTAGGGGTCATTAGTGCTTTATCAGACAAGTGCCCAACTAGTTATGTTATATTACATGGTTAGTAAGAAACATCTTCCAGGGAGAATAGTTCCGTTAAGGGTTCCTTTCCTCTGGGGGTGGCATGCCCTAAAGTGCATGTCCGGACTGCGAAAAAAGCAGAAAAACATCTGGGGGGAGATAAATAAGTAGGTAAAATCATCTTTCAAGTCACCGACCGAATATTCCCTTAAGAACGCTAGCTTTCGGCTTCACCCAGTCTGAGGTACACATCTGGCTGACCCGGCAGTAACAATCGCAGAGGTGCTCCCTTTACCTCCTAGCCGAACAATCGTGAACGTAGGGGTAAGCACAGGAGCCAGACAACCTAGCTTGGCCAAAACTTAAGTCATATCGATGCATATAATGGCGAATAAAAGGTACATGTGGAAGCTTGACACATGTGGTGGGCATCAAGCCCTTATAACTTAAGCTTCTGGTAAAGAAGCCCCCAGGTATAATGAGTGCGGATGGCACATCAAGTGTGTGCGAACAATACGCAAGTAGGCCCTTAAGGGCTTTTTGATAGGAGATTAAGAGAAGAAAGAGAAATAAAAGACAACTGAAGTATAAAAAAATTGAGCAGGGGAAGAGGACGAACTCTTAGTCCGGCGCTAGGCATAGAACCTTCGGAGGCGGGCTGCGTTCCATGGGTTCGGCTCGAGTCGGTTATCCGACGCATTTCGTAGACGGTATGCTTAGCCGGTCAGGACTTGATCGATAATGAAGGGCCCCTCCCATTTGGGCTTGAGCTTGTCCTTTTTCTTGTCCGGCAGGCGTAGAAATAGTTCGCCAACATTGTAAGTCTTGGCCCGTACTTCTCTGCTTTGATATCTTTGAGCCTGTTGCTGATAGAATGCGGAACGAGCTTTGGTGACGTCGCGTTCTTCCTCCAATGCGTCCAAGCTGTCCTGCCGATCCAGATCGGCTTCTCTTTCTTCATACATGCGCACTCGAGGTGAGTCATGAATAATGTCGCAGGGCAGAACTGCCTCTGCGCCGTACACCATAAAAAATGGTGTGAATCTGGTAGTACGGTTGGGTGTTGTCCGCAGCCCCCAGAGTATGGAGTCGAGCTCCTCTACCCAGTGCGTGTCTGATTTCGTAAGGGACTGCACTAATCTGGGTTTAATGCCGCTCATTATTAGACCGTTTGCTCATTCCACTTGACCGTTGGTTTGAGGATGATAGACTGAAGCGTAATCGAGCTTAATGCCCATAATTTTGCACCATGATTTAACCTCGTCGGCCGTAAAATTCGTGCTGTTATCGGTGATGATGCTGTGGGGGACACCGTAACGGTGTAATACTCCGGATATAAGGTCTATCACTGGTCCGGACTCTGCCGTTTTGACTGGCTTGGCCTCTATCCATTTGGTGAATTTATCCACCATGACCAATAGGTATCGTTGCTTGTGGGTTCCCCCTTTAAGTGGCCCAACCATGTCAAGCCCCCAGACCGCGAACGGCCAGGTAATGGGTATAGTTTTGAGGGCGGTGGGTGGCATATGGCTCTGATTGGCAAAGAGCTGACAGCCGACGCATCTTTGGACTAAGTCCTGAGCATCTTCCCGGGCGGTTGGCCAATAAAATCCTGTATGGAATGCCTTTCCTACAATAGCCCGAGCTGCAGCGTGGTGTCCGCCTAGTCCGGCGTGAATTTCAGCCAGGAGGTCTCGCCCTTCCTCTTCGGAGATACACCTTTGAAGGACTCCGGTTGTGCTTTTTTTATAAAGTTCTCCCTTGTGGACCTTGTAGGCTTTAGATCGCCGAACTATGCAGCGGGCCTCATTTTGGTATTCGGGAAGTTCCTGCCTAAGTAAGTAGGCTAGGAATGGTACTGTCCACGGGGCGATTACGGCCATTATGTCGTGGGCTGAAGGTGTTATTTTAGCGGCGGAATCGCCGTTTATGTCAAATTGCTCTGTGTCGGTTGGTGTGGTTGCTTCCGGTTTGTTATTTCCGGACTCCTCTTCCCATAGTACGGATGGCTTGAACAGCCGTTCCAGGAAGATGTTTGGAGGGACAGCGTCACGTTTTGCGCCGATGCGTGCCAACACGTCGGCCGCTTGGTTATTATCCCTGGCTATGTGATGGAATTCGAGTCCGTCGAACTGAGCTGACATTTTTAGGACAGTGTTGCGATATGCTGCCATTTTCGGATCCTTGGCATCAAAGTCTCCATTTATTTGGGATATTGCGAGGTTTGAATCCCCACGCACCTCTAGGCGTTGAATGCCCATGGAGATTGCCATCCGGAGACCGTGTAAAAGGGCCTCGTATTCGGCTGCGTTGTTGGAGTCCGTGTACATTATTTGAAGTACGTATTGGACTGTGTCACCGGTCGGGGACGTCAATACGACGCCAGCCCCCGGTCCGGCCATCATTTTAGAGCCATCGAAGTGCATAATCCAATTGGAGTATTCGCCGTACTCTTTAGGGAGTTCGGCTTCGGTCCATTCAGCGACAAAGTCAGCCAAAACTTGTGACTTTATAGCTCACCGAGGTTTGTAACTTATATCGAATGGTAAGAGCTCAATGGCCCATTTTGCAATCCTGCCCGTTGCGTCGCGGTTTTTTATAATGTCGTTAAGTGGTACTTCAAAGGCCACTGTTATTGAACACTCTTGAAAGTAGTGTCGGAGCTTCCGGGATGCCATGAACACCGCATACGCTATCTTCTGATAGTGCGGGTAACGGGACTTGCAGGGAGTTAACACAGTGGATACGTAGTACACTGGTTTTTGAAGAGGGAATTTATGCCCTTCCGTCTCTCGTTTGACGACAAGTACCGCACTTACAACTTGATGTGTTGCTGCGATGTATAACAACATTGGTTCGCCCAGGTTGGGCGCAGCCAGGACCGGATTCGTTGCCAATATGGCCTTTATTTCTTCGAGTCCGGGGGTGGCAGCATCCGTCCACTTGAAGTGTTCGGTGTGCCTGAGGAGGCGATATAGGGGCAATGCCTTTTCTCCTAAGCGGGAGATAAAGCGGCTGAGGGCCGCCACGCATCCAATCAATTTCTGGATCTGTTTTAGGTTTTTTGGAATATCCAGCTGTGATAGAGCTCGGATCTTGGCCGAATTTGCTTCAATTCCTCTGCCGGATAAAATGAAGCCAGGAGCTTTCCGGCTGGTACGCCGAAAATGCATTTTTCCGGATTCAGCTTAATATCATATGCTCGGAGGTTGTCAAATGTGACCCTCAAGTCGTCTACTAGAGTTTCGACGTGTTTAGTTTTGATGACTACGTCGTCTACGTATGCCTCTACTGTTTTGCCGATCTGGGTAGCCAGACATGTCTGAATCATGCGCTGATATGTTGCGCCGGTGTTTTTAAGTCCGAAGGGCATCGTGTTGAAGCAGAATGGTCCATATGGAGTAATGAATGCCGTTGCATCTTGATCCGCTTCTGCCATCTTGATTTGGTGATAGCTGGAGTATGCGTCTAGGAAGCACAATGAATCGTGCCCTGCAGTGGCATCGATGATTTGGTCGATGCGGGGGAGGGGGAAGGGATCCTTTGGGCAGGCTTTATTTAGGTCTTTGAAATCGACACATAGGCGCCAGGATTTGTCCTTCTTTGGTACCATTACCAGGTTTGCTAGCCAATTCGGATGTTTGATGTCTCTGATGAATCCGGCTTCCAATAGTTTGGCTAGCTCTTCTCCCATTGCCTGTCTTTTGGGTTCGGAAAATCGTCGAAGAGCCTGTTTGACTGGCTTGAATCCTTTTAGGATGTTTAGGCTGTGTTCTGCCAATCTGCGTGGGATTCCGGGCATATCCGAGGGGTGCCAGGCAAAAATGTCCCAATTTTCCCGAAGGAATTCTCGCAGTGCGGCGTCTACGTCAAGGTTCAATTGTGCCCCGATGGAGGCCGTCTTTGTCGGGTCCGTTGGGTGGACCTGGAATTTTATTATTTCATCTGCTGGTTTAAAGGAGGTGGACTTGGATCTCTTATCGAGTATCACATCGTCCCTATTCACCGTAGAGCGCAGCGCGGTGAGTTCCTCTGCCGCTAGGGCTTCGGATAGTGCCTCTAAGGCTAATGCGGCTGTCTTGTTTTCGGCGCGGAGTGCTATGTTCGGATCACTAACGAGAGTGATTATTCCGCCGGGCCCAGGCATTTTGAGCTTCATGTACCCGTAATGGGGTACGGCTTGAAAAATTGTGAATGCCTCTCGTCCTAATATAGCGTGATATCCGTTGTTGAACGGGGCCACTTGGAACGTGACTTCTTCGGATCTGTAATTGTCCGGCGAGCCGAATACCACATCGAGTGTGATTTTTCCTATGCAGCGCGCCTCCCAGCTAGGGATTATTCCTCTAAAGGTTGTGCTGCTTCGCTCAATACGGCTCCAGTCTATTTCCATTTTTTGAAGGGTTTCCTCGTAGATGAGGTTTAATCCGCTGCTGCCATCCATGAGGACTTTTGTAAGTCGAAAGCCGTCCACTATTGGACTAAGTACCAGTGCGGCTGGAGCTCGGGCTCTTCGGAATTTAGGTTCGTCGCTGGCGTTGAAGGTGATGGCTATGTCGCTCCATGGATTGGTTGTTGCTACTTGGTAGACTTCGGTGAGGCTACGGATTGTTCGTTTCTGCATATTATTTGATGCGAAAGTCTCAAAGACTGTTGATATCGTACCGATGTTGTTGGAGTGGTTTTCTGGGGCTAGAAGCTCCTCTCCACTTTTGGCCACCTGCCGTAATATCCAACATGCTCGAAGGCTATGTGTAGGGATGGCGCCTTCTGTACTGTGAATTTTACAGGGTCCGCTAAGCCATCCCTCCAGTACGGTTCCGTGCCCTTTATGGGGTTTTTGCTTTTTGGTTTTTGTATCTGGTGCCTGAGTGTAATGCACCCTTTTGTTGCGGACTAGGGTTGTATTCGGGGCCGGATTGTCCCAAAACTTATTTTCGATTGTCCGGAAACTCTCCATCGCACATTACTTTTGTACTATGGACGCCAGGTCGGTGAAGCGTGTAATCTCACGACGGTTGACGGCGTTCAAGATCCCCTCGTCCCTGCAATTATTGCAAAAAATTGAGATTGCATTTTCCTCTCGGCAGTCCTTTATCCTGTCCATAACCAGGAGGAATCTGGCCTAGTAGTGATGTACTGTCTCAGCGGGCTCTTGCCGGATTAGAGATAGATTGCATATGTCTGGGCGGGTGGGTGGAATTAAGTCTGGAACCCTACCCATCTCAAGGCTCGAAGGCCGAGAAGTTTCCAAATTTGGAAGCTTGGATTGCTGGACGTTGTCCAACGAGTCTGGTCCGATGCCTGACTTTAAGTTCAGTGCTTGATTGAAGTCCGTCCCTCCGCGGGAATCCGGCATGGGGGGTTCGGGAGCCCGGACATGACTAGTTTTCAATACAGGAGAAGAGTCGCCGCATTGTTCCTCTACCACTGCAACGTGGTGGGTGACCTGGGGAGAGTTAATCTCTCTCAGATTGGTTTTAAGCCCAATCTGATTGTAGTCTGTAGCGACTCCCAGGGCAGCGATGCGATCCAAGAGCTCGTTTACGGACGAGAGCTCTATTGGATCCAGCCGCTCGGCGAATTCCGAGCTGACTGAAGATTGCTTTTGACGGCTTGAGAGGTCATTGTCGAAGCGGTGGCCGGATAGGCGGTCATAAGAAAACCACCTAGCCGGATAGTTTGGCCGGCGGCCAAGGCTCCTTTGGCGAAAATACCGACCTTGAAGACGGGAGGAGGCATCCTTCCTATTGGTGACGGCACAGAGGAACTCTCAACGAAAGCACCAATGTCGGTGTCAAAACCGGCGGATCTCAGGTAGGGGGTCCCGAACTATGCGTCTAGGCGGATGGTAACAGGAGACAAGGGACACGATGTTTTACCCAGGTTCGGGCCCTCTTGATGGAGGTAAAACCCTACGTCCTGCTTGATTGATATTGATATTGTGGATGTTTACAAGAGTGGATCTACCACGAGATCAAGGAGGCTAAACCCTAGAAGCTAGCCTATGGTATGATTGTAATGGTTGTTGTTGTTTCCTACGGACTAGAGCCATCCGGTTTATATAGACACCGGAGAGGGCTAGGGTTACATAGAGTCGGTTACAATGGTAGGAGATCTACATATCCGTATCGCCAAGCTTGCCTTCCACGCCAAGGAAAGTCCCATCCGGACATGGGACGAAGTCTTCAATCTTGTATCTTCATAGTCTTAGAGTCCGGTCGATGATGATAGTCCGGCCGATGATAGCTCGGCCAATGATGGTAGTCCGGCTATCCGGACACCCCCTAATCCGGGACTCCCTCAGTGGTTCTATCCTTCATAGAACTAGTAGTGTTGCGGATGCTATCGCTATGCTTGTAGTTGAGCTTGAAAGGCAATTTATGCATATGCATCCGTGCATTCAAAGAATTTTTCTGGAATTTTCTAATATTGAGCATTCTTTTGTTAAGCGCCCGCTACTATCTTTTTGGCACATGAGTTTAGATTTATAATAAAAGAGGCCAAAGAAATCCTTGCGCACTATAGGGTGGACGCCAGCCGTCCTCCCATAGAGGCGATCCTCTTTGATGAAGAGGAAATTAGGTGCGATCTATGATGTCTCTTACTGATATACAGCTATCATTTTGGGGTTATGCTTTAGAGACGGCTGCATTCACGTTAAATAGGGCACCATCAAAATCCATTGAGACAACGCCTTATGAACTATGGTTTGGCTAAAACCAAAGTTGTCATTTCTTAAAGTTTGGGGCTGCGATGCTTATGAGAAAAAGCTTCAACCTGATAAGCTCGAACCCAAATCGGAGAAATGTGTCTTCATAGGATACCCAAAGGGAACTATTGGGTACACCTTCTATCACAGATCCAAAGGCAAGACATTCATTGCCAAGAATGGATCCTTTCTAGAGAAGGAGTTTCTCTCAAAGGAAGTGAGTGGGAGGAAAGTAGAACTTGATGATGTAACTGTACCTGCTCCCTTATTGGAAAGTAGTTCATCACAGAAAACGGTTCCTGTGACGCCTACACCAATTAGTGAGGAAGCTAATGATATTGATCATGAAACTTCATATAAAGTTACTACCTGATACGTCCATTTTGCATCATGCTTTTATATCGATATTTATTGCGTTATGGGCTTTTATTTCATGTTATGCCACAATATTTATGGCTATTCTCTCTTATTTTACAAGGTTTACGTGAAGAGGGGGAATGCCAGAAGCTGGAATTCTGGGCTGGAAAAGGAGCAAATATTGGAGGCCTATTCTACGCAACTCCAAAAGTCCTGAAACTCCACGGAATATCTTAAAAGAAATAAAGAAAAATCATCCCCAAAAATGAAGGCTAGGGGGGGCACACCCTGCTCACGAGGGTGGGCCCCCCCTGGGCGCACCCCCTACCTCGTGGGCCCCCTGGTGGCTCTCCGACGCTTGTCTTCTCCTATATGAAGTCTTTCAATGAGAAAAAAATATCAAGCAACCTTTCGGGACGAGACTCCACCGCCACGAGGCGGAACCTTGGCGGAACCAATCTAGGGCTCCGGCAGAGCTGTTCTGCCGGGGACACGTCCCTCCGGGAGGGGGAAATCATCACCAACGTCATCACCAACGCTCCTCTCATCGGGAGAGGGCAATATCCATCAACATCTTCACCAGCACCATCTCATCTCCAAACCCTAGTTCATCTCTTGTATCTAATTCTTGTCTCCAAGTCCGGCATTGGTGCTAGTAGGTTGCTAGTAGTGTTGATTACTCCTTGTAGTTGATGCTAGTTGGTTTATTTGGTGGAAGATCATATGTTCAGATCCTATATGCACATTATTACCCCTCTGATTATGAACATGAATATGCTTTGTGAGTAGTTACGTTTGTTCCTGAGGACAAGGGAGAAGTCTTGCTATCAGTAGTCATGTGAATTTGGTATTCGTTCGATATTTTGATAAGATGAATGTTGTCTAGCCTCTAGTGGTGTTATGTGAACATCGACTACATAACACTTCACCATTATTTGGGCCTAGAGGAAGGCATTGGGAAGTAATAAGTAGATGATGGGTTGCTAGAGTGATAGAAGCTTAAACCCTAGTTTATGCGTTGCTTCGTAAGGGGCTGATTTGGATCCATATGTTTCATGCTATGGTTAGGTTTACCTTAATACTTTTGTTATAGTTGCGGATGCTTGCAATAGAGGTTAATCATAAGTGGGATGCTTGTTCAAGTAAGAACAGCACCCAAGCACCGGTCCACCCACATATCAAATTATCAAAGTACCGAACGCGAATCATATGAGCGTGATGAAAACTAGCTTGACGATATTCCCATGTGTCCTCGGGAGCGCTTTTCCTATTATAAGAGTTTTTCCAGGATTGTCCTTTTCTACAAAAAGGATTGGGCCACCTTGCTGCACTTTATTTACTTTTGTTACTTGTTGCTCGTTACAATTTATCTTATCACAAAACTATCTGTTATCACTTATTTCAGTACTTGCAGAAAATACCTTGCTAAAAACTGCTTATCATTTCCTTATGCTCCTCGTTGGGTTCGACACTCTTACTTATCGAAAGGACTACGATAGATCCCCTATACTTGTGGGTCATCAAGACTCTTTTCAGGCACCGCTGCCGGGGAGTTAAGCGCCTTTGGTAGGTGGAATTTGGTAAGGAAAATTTTATTTAGTGTGCTGAAATTTTCTGTCACTTGTTACTATGGAAAGTAATTGTCTGAGGGGCTTGTTCGGGGTATCTTCACCCCGTCCAGTAGAGCAAAGAGTTGCTCCTCAGCCTACTCAACCTACTGAACCTATTGAAAATGAAACTCCTTTTGAGATTCCTTCGGGTTTGATGGAAAAACTGCTACCTAACACTTTTACAAGAGATGGAACAAAACATCCTGATGAACATCTACACTATGTGGATGATGTCTGTGGACTATTTAAGCTTGCAGGTATACCCGATGATGTTGTTAAGAAGAAGGCCTTCCCTTTATCTTTGAAGGGAGACGCATTGACATGGTACAGACTATGTGATGATATGAGATCATGGAACTATAAAAGATTGAAATTGGAATTTCATCAAAAGTATTACCCTATGCATCTTGTTCATCGTGATCGCAATTATATATATAATTTTTGGCCTCGCGAAGGAGAAAGCATTGCTCAAGCTTGGGGGAGGCTTAAATCAATGTTATATTCATGCCCCAATCACGAGCTCGCAAGAGAAGTGATTATGCAAAGTTTTTATGCTCGACTTTCTGAAAACAACCGCACCATGCTCGATACTTCTTGTGCTGGCTCTTTTATGATGAAGACTATTGAATTTAGATGGAATTTATTGGATATAATTAAACGCAACTCTGAAGATTGGGACCTCGACGAAGATAAGGAGTCAGGTATGACACCTAAGTTTGATTATGTTAAATCTTTTATGGATACCGATATTTTCCGTAAGTTTAGCACTAAATATGGACTTGACTCTGAGATAGTAGCTTTTTTCTGTGAATCTTTTGCTACTTATGTTGATCTCCCCAAGGAGAAGTGGTTTAAATATCATCCTCCCATAGAAGTAAAAGTAGCTGCACCTATTAAAGTTGAAGAAAAGACTGTCACGTATAATTATCCTATTGTTCCCACTTCTTATGTTGAGAAACCACCTTTCCCTATTAGAATGAAGGATCATGCTAAAGCTTCAACTGTTGTTCGTAAAAGCAATATTAGAACTTATACCCCTCCTGAGCAAGTCAAAGTAGCACCCAATATTGCTATTGTTAAAGATATCTTGTCTGATAATATTGATGGGCATGTTATTCAATTCTATGGTGAAACTACCAGAATTGCTAAACCTTGTGATAGAGATAAACATAGACCTGTAGTAGGCGTGCCTGTTATTTCTGTTAAAATAGGGGATCATTGTTATCATGGCTTATGTGATATGGGTGCTAGTGCTAGTGTAATACCCATTGATTTATACAGAGAAATTATGCATGATATTGCACCTGCTGAGTTAGAAGAAATTGATGTTACAATTAAACTTGCCAATAGAGATTCTATTTCACCAATGGGAATTGTTAGAGATGTTGAAGTCTTGTGTGGGAAAACCAAATATCCCGCTAATTTTCTTGTTCTTGGTTCTCCACAATATAGCTTTTGTCCCATTATATTTGGTAGACCCTTCTTGAATACTGTTAATGCTACGATAGGCTACAAAAAGAATGTTGTTACTGTTGGCTTGGATGATATGGTTCATGAATTTAATTTCTCTAAATTTAGTAAACAACATCGTGAGGAAGAATTGCCTAGTAAGGACGAAATTATTGGTCTTTCTTCTATTGCCGTACCTCCTAGTGATCCTTTAGAACAATATTTGCTAGACCATGAAAATGATATGTTCACGAATGAAAGAAGGGAGATAGATGAAGTATTCTTTAAACAGGAACCTATTCTGCAACACAATTTGCCTGTTGAAATCCTAAGGGATCCTCCTCCACCCAAGGGTGATCCCGTGTTTGACCTTAAACCGTTGCCTGATAATCTTAAATATGCTTATCTTGATGAAAAGAAAATATATCCTGTTATTATTGGTGCTAACCTTTCAGAGCATGAGGAAGAAAGATTATTGAAAACTCTGAAGAAGCACCGTGCTGCTATTGGATATACTCTGGATGATCTTAAGGGCATCAGTCCCACTCTATGTCAACATAAAATAAATTTGGAAGCTGATGCCAAACCAGTTTGTGATCCTCAACGACGTTTGAATCCTAAAATGAAAGAAGTGGTAAGAAAGGAAATACTCAAGCTTCTGGAGGCAGGTATAATTTATCCCGTTGCTGATAGTCAGTGGGTAAGTCCTGTCCATTGTGTCCCTAAGAAGGGAGGTATTACTGTTGTCCCTAATGATAAAGATGAATTGATTCCGCAAAGAATCATCACAGGTTATAGGATGGTAATTGATTTCTGCAAATTAAATAAGGCTATGAAGAAAGATCATTACCCCTTACCTTTTATTGATGAAATGCTAGAAAGATTATGCAAACATACACAATATTGCTTTCTAGATGGTTATTCCGGTTTTTCTCAAATACCTGTGTCGGCTAAAGATCAATCAAAGACTACTTTTACATGCCCTTTTGGTACTTTTGCTTATAGACATATGCCTTTCGTTTTATGTAATGCACCTGCTACCTTTCAAAGATGCATGATGGCTATATTCTCTGACTTTTGCGAGAAAATTTGTGAGGTTTTCATGGACGACTTTTCTGTCTATGGTTCCTCTTTTGATGATTGCTTGAGCAATCTTGCTCGAGTTTTGCAGAGATGTGAAGAAACTAATCTTGTCTTGAATTGGGAAAAGTGCCACTTTATGGTTAATGAAGGTATTGTCTTGGGGCACAAAGTTTCTGAAAGAGGCATTCAAGTTGATAAAGCCAAGGTTGATGATATTGAAAAGATGCCATGTCCCAAGGACATCAAAGGTATAAGAAGTTTCCTTGGTCACGCCGGATTTTATAGGAGGTTCATTAAGGACTTCTCAAAAATCTCTCGGCCTCTGACTAATTTATTACAAAAAGATGTATCATTTTTCTTTGATGATGATTGTGTAGAAGCATTTGAAATACTTAAGAAAGCATTAGTCTCTGCACCTGTTGTTCAGCCACCTGATTGGAATTTACCTTTTGAAATTATGTGTGATGCTAGTGATTATGCTGTAGGTGCTGTTCTAGGGCAAAGAGTCGATAAGAAATTAAATGTTATCCATTATGCTAGTAAGACTCTAGAAAGAGCTCAAAGAAATTATGCTACTACCGAAAAGGAACTTTTAGCAGTTGTGTTTGCTTGTGATAAGTTTAGACCTTATATTGTTGATTCCAAAGTTACTATTCACACTGATCATGCTGCTATTAAATATCTTATGGAAAAGAAGGATGCAAAACCTAGACTCATTAGATGGGTTCTCCTACTGCAAGAATTTGATTTGCATATTGTTGATAGAAAGGGAGCTGAGAACCCCGTTGCAGACAACTTGTCTAGGTTAGAGAATGTTCTTGATGACCCACTACCTATTGACGATAGCTTTCCTGATGAACAATTAAATGTCATAAGCACTTCTCGTAGCACTCCATGGTATGCTGATTATGCCAATTATATTGTTGCTAAATTTATACCACCTAGCTTCACATACCAACAAAAGAGAAAGTTTTTCTATGACTTGCGACATTACTTTTGGGATGACCCACCTCTTTATAAACAAGGAGTAGATGGTGTTATTAGACGTTGTGTACCTGAGCATGAACATGAATAGATCCTACGCAAGTGTCACTCCGAAGCTTATGGAGGACACCACACTGGAGATAGAACTGCACATAAGGTATTGCAATCCAGTTTTTATTGGCCTACTCTTTTCAAGGATGCCCGTAAGTTTGTTTTGTCTTGCGACGAATGTCAAAGAATTGGTAATATTAGTAGACGTCAAGAAATGCCTATGAATTATTCGCTTGTTATTGAACCATTTGATGTTTGGGGCTTTGATTACATGGGACCTTTTCCTGCCTCTAATGGATATACTCACATTTTAGTTGCTGTTGATTATGTTACTAAGTGGGTGGAAGCTATTCCAACTAGTAGTGTTGATCATAACACTTCTATTAAAATGCTTAAGGAAGTTATTTTTCTGAGGTTTGGAGTCCCTAGATATCTTATGACTGATGGTGGTTCACAATTTATTCATGGTGCTTTCCGTAAGATGCTTGCTAAATATGACCTTAATCATAGAATTGCATCTCCATATCACCCGCAGTCTAGTGGTCAGGTAGAATTGAGCAATAGAGAGCTCAAATTAATTTTGCAAAAGACTGTCAATAGGTCTAGAAAGAATTGGTCCAAGAAACTGGATGACGCATTATGGGCCTATAGAACTGCATATAAGAATCCTATGGGTATGTCTTCGTACAAAATGGTTTATGGAAAAGCTTGTCACTTACCTCTCGAACTAGAACATAAGGCATACTGGGCTATTAAAGAGCTCAACTACGATTTCAAACTTGCCGGTGAGAAGAGGTTATTTGATAGTAGCTCACTTTATGAATGGAGAACCCAAGCTTATGAAAATGCCAAGTTGTTTAAAGAAAGGGTTAAAAGATGGCATGATAAAAGGATACAAAAGCATGAGTTTAATGCAGGTGATAATGTATTGTTATACAACTCTCGTTTAAGATTTTTTGCAGGAAAACTTCTCTCCAAATGGGAAGGTCCCTACGTTATCGAGGAGGTCTATCGTTCCGATGCCATAAAAATCAACAACTTCACAGGCAAAAATCCGAAGGTGGTAAACGGTCAAAGAATCAAACACTATATCTCAGGTAATCCTATAAATGTTGAAACCAATATTATTGAAACCGTAACCCCGGAAGAATACATAAGGGACACTTTCCAGCCCGTCTTAGACTCCGAAAAGGAATAGGTATGTGTTACGGAAAGTAAACCGACTCCAAAACAATTTGAAGGCAATATTTCTCCATTTTGGATTATTTAGAAAAATAGAAAAATAAGTAGCAGTCCGGGGAGGACACGAGGCCTCCACGAGGGTGGAGGGCGCGCCCTACCCCCCTGGGCGCACCTCCCTACCTCGTGAGCACTTCGTGTGCCCTCCGGGCTCTGTTTCCTTGCATGATACGTATTTTGGTCGGTAAAAATTCATTATATATACTCCCGAAGGTTTTGACTCTCGTATCACGCAAATATCCTCTGTTTTCGTTTCGAGCTGTTTCTGTTGCAGGTTTAGAACACCATGACTCCTCCCTCCTCCAACAACGAAGACAAGGATGCTTGGCTATTGAAGATAGAGTTGAAAAGAGAGGAACCCTAAGAGATCAACAGGGATGAAAGGATCAAGAAGGCCATGGAGGTTCAAGCTCCGGTGGTGAAAGAAGAAGACATCCCTCAACCTTTACCTAACCTTTTCACTCCAACAGAGATTGAAGCTTTCAAGATGATTGAGTTAGCCCGCATACAAAACAAGTATCTTACACAGGAGAATATTTTGTTGAAGGATCATATTGCTGGGCTCAAGGGCATTATATGCAAGTTGGAGGAACTTTTACGCTCGATCTGCGATTATCCACCGTCATCATCACCACCTCCGTCACCTCCGAAGAAATAATCACATGGGTATGGGCACTCCCCTTGGCAACTGCCAAGCTTGGGGGAGGTGCCCTAGTATCGTATCACCTTCACAACTCCTATCTTTACCGTTTTTCTTAGTTCGATCCTTTTAGTAGTATCTTGATTTAGTAGAATAAAGTCATGGCATGATCTAGTTTTGAGTTTTGCTTTATGATCCTTCTTTGTAATTGAGTCCATGAGCTATATAATAAAGATTAGTGTTGAGTCGAGGGCTTGAGTATTTTGCCATGATCTTGGGTGAATAGAAGAAAAGAATAAAAAGAATCAAAGAGTTCATATTGATCTTAGTGAAAGTATTGATTTCACATAGAAAGAGTATGATGATTAAAGGTTGTTGGGAGTTGGCAAATATAGCTTTGGTCATCAGTGCAATTAATAGGAAGTAATAAGGAAAGAGAGGTTTCACATATAGATATATTATTATTGACATCTTTTATGATTGGGATCACTCATTAAAATATGACATGCTAAAGAGTTGATGTTGGACAAGGAAGACAACATAATGAGTTATGTTTTCTTACATCTGAGACAAGTATGTTGTTATGGATTGTTGGGGAACGTTGCAGAAAACAAAAAATTTCCTACTCGTTTCACCAAGATCATCTAGGAGTTCATCTAGCAACGAGTCATTAGATGCATCTACATACCTTTGTAGATCGCGAGCGGAAGCGTTCAAAAGAACGGTGATGATGTAGTCGTACTCGACGTGATCCAAATCACCGATGACCAGCGCCGAACGGACGGCACCTCCGCGTTCAACACACGTACGGGACGGGAGACGTCTCCTCCTTCTTGATCCAGCAAGGGGGGAGGAGAGGTTGATGAAGATCCAGTAGCACGACGGCGTGGTGGTGGATGCAGGGCGTCACAGTAGCAGGGCTTCGCCGAGACTACGAGGGAGAGACGTAACGGGGGGAGATGGAGGCGCCAGGGGCTGGTATAAAATCCCTCCTCTCCCCCCACTATATATAGGGGTTCCAGGGGGGGCGCCGTCCCTAGTAGATGGCATCTACTAGGGGGGGCGGCGGCCAAGGGGAGGTTTCCCTCCCCCCCAAGGCACCTAGGAGGTGCCTTCCCCTCCTAGGACTCTTTCCCCTTCAAAACCTAGGCGCATGGGCCTATGTGGGGCTGGTTCCCTTGGCCCATGTAGGCCAAGGCGCACCCCCTACAGCCCATGTGGCCCCCCGGGACAGGTGGCCCCACCCGGTGGACCCCCGGGACCCTTCCGGTGGTCCCGGTACAATACCGATAACCCCGAAACTTGTCCCGATGCCCGAAATAGCACTTCCTATATATAATTCTTTACCTCCGGACCATTCCGGAACTCCTCGTGACGTCCGGGATCTCATCCGGGACTCCGAACAACATTCGGGTTTCTGCATATACATATCTTCATAACCCTAGCGTCACCGAACCTTAAGTGTGTAGACCCTACGGGTTCGGGAGACAAGCAGACATGACCGAGACGACTCTCCGGTCAATAACCAACAGCGGGATCTGGATACCCATGTTGGCTCCCACATGCTCCACGATGATCTCATCGGATGAACCACGATGTCGAGGATTTAATCAATCACGTACGCTATTCCCTTTGTCTATCGATATGTTACTTGCCCGAGATTCGATCGTCGGTATCCCAATACCTCGTTCAATCTCGTTACCGGCAAGTCACTTTACTCGTACCGTAATGCATGATCCCGTGACCAGACACTTGGTTACTCTGAGCTCATTATGATGATGCATTACCGAGTGGGCCCAGTGATACCTCTCCGTCATACGGAGTGACAAATCCCAGTCTTGATCCATGTCACCCAACAGACACTTTCGGAGATACCCGTAGTCTACCTTTATAGTCACCCAGTTACTTGTGACGTTTGGCATACCCAAAGCACTCCTACGGTATCCGGGAGTTACACGATCTCATGGTCTAAGGAAAAGATACTTGACATTGGAAAACTCTAGCAAACGAACTATACGATCTTGTGCTATGTTTAGGATTGGGTCTTGTCCACCACATCATTCTCCCAATGATGTGATCTCGTTATCAATGACATCCAGTGTCCATAGTCAGGAAACCATGACTATCTGTTGATCAACGAGCTAGTCAACTAGAGGCTCACTAGGGACATGTCGGTGTCTGTTATTCACACATGTATTACGATTTCCGAATAACACAATTATAGCATGAATAAAGACAATTATCACAAACAAGGAAATATAATAATAATGCTTTTATTATTGCCTCTAGGGCATATTTCCAACAGTCTCCCACTTGCACTAGAGTCAATAATCTAGTTACATTGTGATGAATCGAACACCCATGGAATTCTGGTGTTGATCATGTTTTGCTCTAGGGAGAGGTTTAGTCAACGGATCTGCTATATTCAGGTCCGTATGTACTTTACAAATCTCTATGTCTCCATCTTGAACATTTTCACGAATGGAGTTGAAGCGACGCTTGATGTGCCTTGTCTTCTTGTGAAACCTGGGCTCCTTGGCAAGTGCAATAGCTCCAGTGTTGTCACAGAAGAGCTTGATCGGCCCCGACGCATTGGGTATGACTCCTAGGTCGGTGATGAACTCCTTCACCCATATTGCTTCATGTGCTGCCTCCGAGGCTGCCATGTACTCCGCTTCACATGTAGATCCCGCCACGACGCTTTGCTTGCAACTGCACCAGCTTACTGCCCCACCATTCAAAATATACACGTATCCGGTTTGTGAATTAGAGTCATCCAGATCTGTGTCGAAGCTAGCGTCGACGTAACCCTTTACGACGAGCTCTTCGTCACCTCCATAAATGAGAAACATTTCCTTAGTCCTTTTCAGGTACTTCAGGATATTCTTGACCGCTGTCCAGTGTTCCTTGCCGGGATTACTTTGGTACCTTCCTACCAAACTGACGGCAAGGTTAACATCAGGTCTGGTACACAGCATGGCATACATAATAGAACCTATGGCCGAGGCATAGGGGATGACGCTCATCTCTTCTATATCTTCTGCCGTGGTCGGACATTGAGCTGAGCTCAATTTCACACCTCGTAACACAGGCAAGAACCCCTTCTTGGATTGATCCATATTGAACTTCTTCAATATCTTATCAAGGTATGCGCTTTGTGAAAGACCTATGAGGCGTCTTGATCTATCTCTATAGATTTTGATGCCTAATATATAAGCAGCTTCTCCAAGGTCCTTCATTGAAAAACTTTTATTCAAGTAGGCCTTGATGCTGTCCAAGAGTTCTATATCATTTCCCATCAAAAGTATGTCATCTACATATAATATGAGAAATGCTACAGAGCTCCCACTCACTTTCTTGTAAACGCAGGCTTCTCCATAAGTCTGTGTAAACCCAAACGCTTTGATCATCTCATCAAAGCGAATGTTCCAACTCCGAGATGCTTGCACCAGCCCATAAATCGAGCGTTGGAGCTTGCACACTTTGTCAGCATTCTTAGGATCGACAAAACCTTCCGGCTGCATCATATACAATTCTTCCTTAAGGAAACCATTAAGGAATGCCGTTTTGACGTCCATTTGCCATATTTCGTAATCATAGAATGCGGCAATTGCTAACATGATTCGGATGGACTTCAGCTTCGCTACCGGTGAGAAAGTCTCATCGTAGTCAACCCCTTGAACTTGTCGATAACCCTTAGCGACAAGCCGAGCTTTATAGATGGTCACATTACCATCCGCGTCTGTCTTCTTCTTAAAGATCCATTTATTTTCTATGGCTCGCCGCTCAACGGGCAAGTCAGTCAAAGTCCATATTTTGTTTTCATACATGGATCCTATCTCGGATTTCATGGCTTCCAGCCATTTGTCGGAATCCGGGCCCGCCATCGCTTCTTCATAGTTCGAAGGTTCACCGTTGTCTAACAGCATGATTTCCAAGACAGGGTTGCCGTACCACTCTGGTGCGGAACGTGTCCTTGTGGACCTTCGAATTTCAGTAGGGGCTTGATCAGAAGTATCTTGATCATTTTCATTAACTTCCTCTCTAGTCGGTGCAGGCACCTCAGGAACATTTTCTTGAGTTGCGCCATTTTCCGGTTCAAGAGGTAATACTTCATCAAGCTCTACTTTCCTCCCACCTACTTCTTTCGAGAGAAACTCTTTCTCCAGAAAGGACCCATTCTTGGCAACAAAGATCTTGCCTTCGGATCTGAGGTAGAAGGTGTACCCAATAGTTTCTTTTGGGTATCCTATGAAGACGCATTTTTCCGACTTGGGTTCGAGCTTTTCAGGTTGAAGTTTCTTGACATAAGCATCGCATCCCCAAACTTTTAGAAACGACAGCTTAGGTTTCTTCCCAAACCATAATTCATACGGTGTCGTCTCAATGGATTTCGACGGAGCCCTATTTAAAGTGAATGTGGCAGTCTCTAAAGCATAGCCCCAAAAAGAAAGCGGTAAATCGGTAAGAGACATCATAGATCGCACCATATCTAACAGAGTGCGATTACGACGTTCGGACACACCATTACGCTGAGGTGTTCCAGGCGGCGTGAGTTGTGAAACTATTCCACATTTTCTTAAGTGTGCCCCAAACTCGTGACTCAAGTATTCTCCTCCACAATCTGATCGTAGAAACTTGATTTTCCTGTCACGTTGATTTTCAACCTCACTCTGAAATTCCTTGAACTTTTCAAAGGTTTCAGACTTGTGTTTCATTAAGTAGATATACCCATACCTACTCAAATCATCAGTGAGGGTGAGAACATAACGATAGCCACCGCGAGCCTCAACACTCATCGGACCGCACACATCAGTATGTATGATTTCCAATAAGTCGGTTGCTCGCTCCATTGTTCCTGAGAACGGAGTCTTGATCATTTTACCCATAAGGCATGGTTCGCATGTGTCAAATGATTCATAATCAAGAGACTCTAAAAGTCCATCAGGATGGAGCTTCTTCATGCGTTTGACACCTATGTGACCAAGGCGGCAGTGCCACAGGTATGTGGGACTATCATTATCAACCTTACTTCTTTTGGTACTCACATTATGAACATGTGTAGCATCACGTTCGAGATTCATAAAGAATAAACCATTCACCATAGGATCATGACCATAAAACATATCTCTCATAAAAATGGAACAACCATTATTCTCAGATTTAAAAGAGTAGCCATCTCGAATTAAACGAGATCCCGATACAATGTTCATGCTCAAAGCTGGCACTAAATAACAATTATTAAGGTTTAAAACTAATCCCGAAGGGAGATGCAGAGGCAGCGTGCCGACGGCGATCACATTGACCTTGGAACCATTCCCGACGCGCATCGTCACCTCGTCCTTTGCCAGTTTCCGCTTATTCCGCAGCCCCTGCTTTGAGTTACAAATGTGAGCAACTGCACCGGTATCAAATACCCAGGAGCCACTACAGGCACTAGTAAGGTACACATCAATTACATGTATATCACATATACCTTTTGTTTTGCCGGCCTTCTTATCCGCTAAGTACTTAGGGCAGTTCCGCTTCCAGTGACCGCTTCCCTTGCAATAAAAGCACTCAGTCTCGGGCTTGGGTCCATTCTTTGGCTTCTTCCCGGCAGCTTGCTTGCCGGGTGCGGCAACCTCCTTGCCGACCTTCTTGAAGTTCTTTTTACCCTTGCCTTTCTTGAACTTAGTGGTTTTATTGACCATCAACACTTGATGTTCCTTCCTGACTTCTACCTCTGCTGATTTCAGCATAGCAAATACTTCAGGAATGGTCTTTTCCATCCCCTGCATATTGAAGTTCATCACAAAGCTCTTGTAGCTTGGTGGAAGCGACTGGAGGATTCTGTCAATGACCGCATCATCCGGGAGATTAACTCCCAGCTGAGTCAAGCGGTTATGCAACCCAGACATAGTGAGTATGTGCTCACTGACAGAACTGTTTCCTCCATCTTACAGCTGAAGAATTTGTCGGAGACTTCATATCTCTCGACCCGGGCATGAGCTTGGAAAACCATTTTCAGCTCTTCGAACATCTCATATGCTCCATGTCTCTCAAAACGTTTTTGGAGCCCCGGCTCTAGGCTGTAAAGCATGCCGCACTGAACGAGGGAGTAGTCATCGAAACGTGCCTGCCAAGCGTTCATAACATCTTGTTCTGCAGGGAGAACGGGTGCGTCACCAAGCGGTGCTTGTAGGACATAATCTTTCTTGGCAGCTATGAGGATGATCCTCAGGTTCCGGACCCAGTCCGTATAGTTGCTGCCATCGTCTTTCAGCTTGGTTTTCTCTAGGAACGCGTTGAAGTTGAGGACTACGTTGGCCATTTAATCTACAAGACATATTGTAAAATATTTAGACTAAGTTCGTGATAATTAAGTTCATCTAATCAAATTATTAATGAACTCCCACTTAGATTAGACATCCCTCTAGTCATCTAAGTATTACATGATCCGAGTTAAACTAGACCGTGTCCGATCATCACGTGAGACGGATTAGTCAACATCGGTGAACATCTTCATGTTGATCGTATCTTCTATACGACTCATGCTCGACCTTTCGGTCTTTTGTGTTCCGAGGCCATGTCTGTACATGCTAGGCTCGTCAAGTCAACCTAAGTGTTTGCATGTGTAAATCTGTCTTACACCCGTTGTATGTGAACGTCTGAATAAAACACCCGATCATCACGTGGTGTTTTGAAACAGCAAACTGTCGCAACGGTGCACAGTTAGGGGGAACACTTCTTGAAATTAGTATGAGGGATCACCTTATTTACTACCGTCGTTCTAAGTAAACAAGAGGCAAAACATGATAAACATCACATGCAATCAAATAATAAACGTGACATGATATGGCCAATATCACATAGCTCCTTTGATCTCCATCTTGGGGCTCCATGATCATCTTGTCACCGGCTTGACACCATGATCTCCATCATCGTGTCTCCATGAAGTTGCTCGCCAACTATTACTTCTACTACTATGGCTAACGCGTTTAGCAATAAAGTAAAGTAATTTACATGGCGTTTCTTGATGACACGCAGGTCATAAAAGAATAAAGACAACTCCTATGGCTCCTGCCGGTTGTCATACTCATCGACATGCAAGTCGTGAATCCTATTACAATAGCATGAACATCTCATACATCACATATAGATCATTCATCATTCATCACAACTTTGGCCATATCATATCACAAACCACTTGCTGCAAAAACAAGTTAGACGTCCTCTAATTGTTGTTGCAAGTTTTACGTGGCTGAATTAGGGTTCTAGCAAGAACGTTTTCTTACCTACGTTAAAGCCACAACGTGATTTGTCAACTTCTATTTACCCTTCATAAGGACCCTGTTCATCGATTCCGCTCCAACTAAAGTAGGAGAGACAGACACCCGCCAGCCACCTTATGCAACTAGTGCATGTTAGTCGGTGGAACCGGTCTCACGTAAGCGTACGTGTAAGGTTGTTCCGGGCCGCTTCATCCCACAATACCGCTGAAGCAAGAAAGGACTAGTAATGGCAAGAAAGTTGACAAATCTACGCCCACAACAAATTGTGTTCTACTCGCGCAAGAAGAACTACGCATAGACCTAGCTCTGATACCACTGTTGGGGAACGTTGCAGAAAACAAAAAATTTCCTACTCGTTTCACCAAGATCATCTAGGAGTTCATCTAGCAACGAGTTATTAGATGCATCTACATACCTTTGTAGATCGCGAGCAGAAGCGTTCAAAAGAACGGTGATGATGTAGTCGTACTCGACGTGATCCAAATCACCGATGACCAGCGCCGAACGGACGGCACCTCCGCGTTCAACACACGTACGGGACGGGAAACGTCTCCTACTTCTTGATCCAGCAAGGGGGGAGGAGAGGTTGATGAAGATCCAGCAGCACGACGGCGTGGTGGTGGATGCAGGGCGTCACAGTAGCAGGGCTTCGCCGAGACTACGAGGAAGAGACGTAACGGGGGGAGATGGAGGCGCCAGGGGCTGGTATAAAATCCCTCCTCTCCCCCCACTATATATAGGGGTGCCAGGGGGGCGCCGGCCCTAGTAGATGGCATCTACTAGGGGGGGGGGGCGGCG
Organism: Triticum dicoccoides; assembly: GCF_002162155.2. Lineage (NCBI taxonomy): Eukaryota > Viridiplantae > Streptophyta > Magnoliopsida > Poales > Poaceae > Triticum > Triticum dicoccoides. Next base: position 2,730,354 of record NC_041385.1, on the reverse strand, counting down.
GCCAAGGGGAGGTTTCCCTCCCCCCCAAGGCACCTAGGAGGTGCCTTCCCCTCCTAGGACTCTTTCCCCTTCAAAACCTAGGCGCATGGGCCTATGTGGGGCTGGTTCCCTTGGCCCATGTAGGCCAAGGCGCACCCCCTACAGCCCATGTGGCCCCCCGGGACAGGTGGCCCCACCCGGTGGACCCCCGGGACCCTTCTGGTGGTCCCGGTACAATACCGATAACCCCGAAACTTGTCCCGATGCCCGAAATAGCACTTGCTATATATAATTCTTTACCTCCGGACCATTCCGGAACTCCTCGTGACGTCCGGGATCTCATCCGGGACTCCGAACAACATTCGGGTTTCTGCATATACATATCTTCATAACCCTAGCGTCACCGAACCTTAAGTGTGTAGACCCTACGGGTTCGGGAGACAAGCAGACATGACCGAGACAACTCTCCGGTCAATAACCAACAGCGGGATCTGGATACCCATGTTGGCTCCCACATGCTCCACGATGATCTCATCGGATGAACCATGATGTCGAGGATTTAATCAATCCCGTACGCTATTCCCTTTGTCTATCGATATGTTACTTGCCCGAGATTCGATCGTCGGTATCCCAATACCTCGTTCAATCTCGTTACCGGCAAGTCACTTTACTCGTACCGTAATGCATGATCCCGTGACCAGACACTTGGTCACTCTGAGCTCATTATGATGATGCATTACCGAGTGGGCCCAGTGATACCTCTCCGTTATACGGAGTGACAAATCCCAGTCTTGATCCATGTCACCCAACAGACACTTTCGGAGATACCCGTAGTCTACCTTTATAGTCACCCAGTTACGTTGTGACGTTTGGCATACCCAAAGCACTCCTACGGTATCCGGGAGTTACACGATCTCATGGTCTAAGGAAAAGATACTTGCCATTGGAAAACTCTAGCAAACGAACTATACGATCTTGTGATATGTTTAGGATTGGGTCTTGTCCACCACATCATTCTCCCAATGATGTGATCTCGTTATCAATGACATCCAGTGTCCATAGTCAGGAAACCATGACTATCTGTTGATCAACGAGCTAGTCAACTAGAGGCTCACTAGGGACATGTCGGTGTCTGTTATTCACACATGTATTACGATTTCCGGATAACACAATTATAGCATGAATAAAGACAATTATCAGGAACAAGGAAATATAATAATAATGCTTTCATTATTGCCTCTAGGGCATATTTCCAACATGGATCCCCTAACGTGTTGAGCTTGCCTTTTCCCCTCATGCTAGCCAAATTCTCAGCACCAAGTAGAAATACTACTTGTGCTTCCAATTACCCTTAAACCAGTTTTGCCATGAGAGTCCACCATATCTACCTATGGATTGAGTAAGATCCTTCAAGTAAGTTGTCATCGGTGCAAGCAATAAAAAATTGCTCTCTAAGTATGCATGACTTATTAGTGCGGAGAAAATAAACTTTGTACGAACTTGTTGTGGACGCAATAAAAGCGACGGACTGCATAATAAAGGTTTACATACAAGGGGCAATATAAAGTGACGTTCTTTTGCATTAAGATTTTGCGCATCAAACCTATAAGCGCATGACAACCTCCGCTTCCCTCTGCGAAGGGCCTATCTTTTATTACTATCCTCTATCTTATGCAAGAGTCATGGCGATCTTCACCTTTACTTTTTCATTTTATCCTTTGGCAAGCTCAGCATGTTGGAAGGAACATGATATATATATATCTAATTGGATGTGGGGGAGCATGAATTATTATTGTGGACAATACCCTTGAGGTAAAAGGTTGTGGGGCAAAACTATAAGATCCTATCTTTCTATGCGTCCGATTAAAACTCCGTAACCACAAGTATCGCGTGAGTGTTAGCAATTATGAAGGACTAAGTGATAGTTGAGTATGTGGACTTGCTTTTAAGCTCTGACATATACTCTTTTCGATGTTATGATAAATTGCAATTGCTTCAATGACTAAGGTTATAATTTGTTGGTGCTCAATAAGGTTTCTGATTCATGCTTTTTGCTTTGTGAAAAGATCATCGGTTGAACATGAGTAATCATATGACAAAATCTATTTGTGTTGTTGTTATGAAAATAATCATGATGCCTTCATGTCCGTATTTTTATTTTTATCGACACCTCTACCTCTAAACATGAGGACATATTTGTTGTTATCGGCTTTTCGCTTAAGGACAAGCGAGGTCTAAGCTTGGGGGAGTTGATACGTCCATTTTGCATCATGCTTTTATATCGATATTTATTGCGTTATGGGCTGTTATTTCACGTTATGTCACAATACTTATGGCTATTCTCTCTTATTTTCGAGGTTTACATGAAGAGGGAGAATGCTGGAAGCTGGAATTCTGGGCTGGAAAAGGAGCAAAAATTGGAGGCCAATTCTGCGCAACTCCAAAAGTCCGGAAACTCCACGGAATATCTTAAAAGAAATAAAGAAAAATCATCGCCAAAGATGAAGGCCAGGGGGCCCACACCCTGCTCACGAGGGTGGGGGCGCCCCCTGGGCGCGCCCCCCAACCTTGTGGGCTCCCTGGTGGCTCTCCGACGCCCGTCTTCTCCTATATGAAGTCTTTCGATGAGAAAAAAATATCAAGCAACCTTTCGGGACGAGACTCCGCCGCCACGAGGCGGAACCTTGGCGGAACCAATCTAGGGCTCCGGCAGAGTTGTTCTGCCGGGGACACATCCCTCCAGGAGGGGGAAATCATCACCAACGTTATCACCAACGCTCCTCTCATCGAGAGAGGGCAATCTCCATCAACATCTTCACCAACACCATCTCATCTCCAAACCCTAGTTCATCTCTTGTATCCAATTCTTGTCTCCAAGTCCGGGATTGGTGCTAGTAGGTTGCTAGTAGTGTTGATTACTCCTTGTAGTTGATGCTAGTTGGTTTATTTGGTGGAAGATCATATGTTCAGATCCTATATGTACATTATTACCCCTCTGATTATGAACATGAATATGCTTTGTGATTAGTTACGTTTGTTCCTGAGGACAAGGGAGAAGTCTTGCTATCAGTAGTCATGTGAATTTGGTATTCGTTCGATATTTTGATAAGATGTATGTTGTCTAGCCTCTAGTGGTGTTATGTGAACGTCGACTACATAACACTTCACCATTATTTGGGCCTAGAGGAAGGCATTGGGAAGTAATAAGTAGATGATGGGTTGCTAGAGTGACAGAAGCTTAAACCCTAGTTTATGCGTTGCTTCGTAAGGGGCTGATTTGGATCCATATGTTTCTGCTATGGTTAGGTTTACCTTAATATTTTTTGTTGTAGTTGCGGATGCTTGCAATATAGGTTAATCATAAGTGGGATGCTTGTTCAAGTAAGAACAAAACCCAAGCACCGGTCCACCCACATATCAAATTATCAAAGTACCGAAAGCGAATCATATGAGCGTGATGAAAACTAGCTTGACGATATTCCCATGTGTCCTCAGGAGCGCTTTTCCTATTATAAGAGTTTGCCCAGGCTTGTCCTTTGCTACAAAAAGGATTGGGCCACCTTGCTGCACTTTATTTACTTTTGTTACTTGTTGCTCATTACAATTTATCTTATCAGAAAACTATCTGTTACCACTTATTCCAGTACTTGCAGAAAATACCTTGCTGAAAACTGCTTATCATTTCCTTCTGCTCCTCGTTGGGTTCGACACTCTTACTTATCGAAAGGACTACGATAGATCCCCTCTACTTGTGGGTCATCACTACCGAACCTCGTAGGTCAACCAGAGTAAGATCCGCACCAGAGTGGTACGGTAATCCTATTCTGGAAGTCATGTTACTTGACCATGGCGAGCCTACGAACTATGAGGAAGCGATGATGAGCCCAGATTCCGCAAAATGGCTTGAGGCCATGAAATCTGAGATGGGATCCATGTATGAGAACAAAGTATGGACTTTGGTTGACTTGCCCGATGATCGGCAAGACATCGAGAATAAATGGATCTTCAAGAAGAAGACTGACACTGATGGTAATGTTACTGTCTACAAAGCTCGACTTGTTGCGAAAGGTTTTCGACACGTTCAAGGGGTTGACTACGATGAGACTTTCTCACCCGTAGCAATGCTTAAGTCTGTCTGAATCATGTTAGCAATTGCTGCATTTTATGATTATGAAATTTGGCAAATGGATGTCAAAATTGCATTCCTGAATGGATTTCTGGAAGAAGAGTTGTATATGATGCAACCAGAAGGTTTTGTCGATCCGAAAGGTGCTAACAAAGTGTGCAAGCTCCAGCGATCCATTTATGGACTGGTGCAAGCCTCTCGGAGTTGGAGTAAATGCTTTGATAGTGTGATCAAAGAATATGGTTTTATATAGACTTTTGGAGAAGCCTGTATTTGCAAGAAAGTGAGTGGGAGCTCTGTAGCATTTCTAATACTATATGTGGACGACATATTGTTGATTGGAAATGATATAGAATTTCTGGATAGCATAAAAGGATACTTGAATAAAAGTTTTTCAATGTAAGACCTCGGTGAAGCTGCTTATATATTGGGCATCAAGATCTATAGAGATAGATCAAGACGCTTAATTGGACTTTCACAAAGTACATACCTTGATAAAGTTTTGAAGAAGTTCAAAATGGATCGAGCAAAGAAAGGGTTCTTGACTGTAATACAAGGTGTGAAGTTGAGTCAGACTCAATGCCCGGCCACTGCAGAAGATAGAGAGAAAATGAAAGGTGTTCCCTATGCTTCAGCCATAGGCTCTATCATGTATGCAATGCTGTGTACCAGACCTAATGTGTGCCTTACTATTAGTTTAGCAGGGAGGTACCAAAGTAATCCAGGAGTGGATCACTGGACAGCGGTCAAGAACATACTGAAGTACCCGAAAAGGACTAAGAATATGTTTCTCATTTATGGAGGTGACAAAGAGCTAGTCGTAAATGGTTACGTCGATGCAAACTTTGACACTGATCCAGACGATTCTAAATCGCAAACCGGATACATGTTTATATTGAGCGGTGGAGCTGTCAGTTGGTGCAGTTCTAAACAAAGCGTCGTGACGGGATCTACGTGTTAAGCGGAGTACATAACTGCTTGGAAGCAGCAAATGAAGGAGTCTGGAAGAAGGAGTTCATATCCGATCTAGGTGTCATACCTAGTGCATCGGGTCCAATGAAAATCTTTTGTGACAATACAGGTGCAATTGCCTTGGCAAAGGAATCCAGATTTTACAAGAGAACCAAGCACATCAAGAGACGCTTCAATTCCATCCGGGACCAAGTCCAGGTGGGAGACATAGAGATTTGCAAGATACATATGGATCTGAATGTTGCAGACCTGTTGACTAAGCCTCTTCCACGAGCAAAACATGATCAGCACCAAGACTCCATGGGTGTTAGAATCATTACTGTGTAATCTAGATTATTGACTCTAGTGCAAGTGGGAGACTGAAGGAAATATGCCCTAGAGGCAATAATAAAGTTATTATTTATTTCCTCATATCATGATAAATGTTTATTATTAATGCTAGAATTGTATTAACCGGAAACATAATACATGTGTGAATACATAGACAGACATAGTGTCACTAGTATGCCTCTACTTGACTAGCTCATTGATCAAAGATGGTTGAGTTTCCTAACAATAGATATGAGTTATCATTTGATCAATAGGATTACATCATTAGAAGAATGATGTGATTGACTTGACCCATTCCGTTAGCTTAGCACTTGATCGTTTAGTATGTTGCTATTTCTTTCTTCATGACTTATACATGTTCCTATGACTATGAGATTATGTAACTCCCGCTTACCGGAGGAACACTTTGTGTGCTACAAACGTCACAACGTAACTGGGTGATTATAAAGGTGCTCTACAGGTGTCTTCGAAGGTACTTGTTGAGTTGACGTATTTTGAATTAGGATTTTTCACTCCGGTTGTTGGAGAGGTATCTCTGGGCCCTCTCGGTAATGCACATCACTATAAGCCTTGCAAGCAATGTAGCTAATGAGTTAGTTGCGGGATGATTCATTACATAACGAGTAAAGAGACTTGCCGGTAACGAGATTGAACTAGCTATTGAGATACCGACGATCGAATCTCGGGCAAGTAACATACCGATGACAAAGGGAACAACGTATGTTGTTATGCGGTTTGATCGATAAAGATCTTCGTAGAATATGTAGGAGCCAATATGAGCATCGAGGTTCTGCTATTGGTTATTGACCGGAGACGTGTCTCGGTCATGTCTACATAGTTCTCGAACCCGTAGGGTCCGCACGCTTAAAGTTCCGTGACGATCGGTATTATGAGTTTTTGTGTTTTGATGTACCGAAGGTAGTTCGGAGTCCCGGATATGATCAGGGACATGACGAGGAGTCTCGAAATGGTCGAGATGTAAAGATCGATATATTAGATGACTATGTTCGGACATCGGAAGTGTTTTGAGAGGTTTCGGACATAAACCGAGTACCGGGGGTTACCGAAACCCCCCAGGGGGTTTAGTGGGCCTCATGGGCCCTAGTGGAAAAGAGGAGGGGCGGCCAGGGCAGGCCGCGCCCCCCTCCCCATCTAGTTCGAATTGGACAAGGGGGGTGTCGGTGTCAAAACCGGCGGATCTCGGGTAGGGGGTCCCGAACTGTGCGTCTAGGCGGATGGTAACAGGAGATAAGGGACACGATGTTTTTACCCAGGTTCGGGCCCTCTCGATGGAGGTTAAACCCTACTCCTGCTTGATTAATATTGATGATATGGGTAGTACAAGAGTAGATCTACCACGAGATCAGAAAGGCTAAACCCTAGAAGCTAGCCTATGGTATGATTGTTGTTCGTCCTACGGACTAAAACCCTCTGGTTTATATAAGCACCGAAGAGGGTTAGGGTTACACAAAGTCGGTTACAATGGTAGGAGATCTACATATCTGTATCGCCAAGCTTGCCTTCCACGCCAAGGAAAGTCCCATCCGGACACGGGACGAAGTCTTCAATCTTGTATCTTCATAGTCTAGGAGTCCGACCAAAGGTGATAGTCCGGCTATCCGGACACCCCCTAATCCAGGACTCCCTCAGTAGCCCCCGAACCAGGCTTCAATGATGATGAGTCCGGCGCGTAGATTGTCTTTCGGCATTGCAAGGCGGGTTCTTATCCAAATCCTGTGTACCTATTTGAATAGCATCCGGCTTCTTGTAAATATTGCGCTCCTCGGCTTCCACGCCCAATAATGGCCATCTTCCACGTGTCGAATGAATGCGAAAAGCGAGGGCATTTTTACATTATACCCCCCTAGCCGCGCAAATGAGCTGCCTATAAAAGAGACGAGGATCTAGATCCGAATCACACCATCCTCCCTTCGTGAGCATTCATCAGAGTGCATCTGACAGAGATCCATTCCATCATGGACAGTCGACGCGGCTCCTCCTCTCGCCCTTCCAGCCCCCAGCCTGGAGATTGGGAGAGATGCTCCGTCCTGCACAGCAAGTTAGTGGCGCTCCAAACCAAGGGATTTCTTCCCCCAGCCTTCATAGTTCTGGTTCGAGCCGGACTCACCACCTATGTGGGCGGAAAACAAGCGGAGAGCGTCCCCAGCCCCTCCAAAGGAGAGCGGGTGTGCCTAGTCTCTTATTTGATAAGAGGGCTCGGATTTCCAATTCATCCATTTCTCCGGGGGCTCCTGGAGTTCTACGGCCTCTAGTTGCACAACCTTACGCCTGCCTCTATTCTGCATATTGCGGGCTTCGTGGCCCTTTGCGAGCTGTTTTTGGGCATCGAGGCTCATTTTGCACTGTGGAAGAAGCTGTTCTGCCTTGTGCCCCGTTCTCAAGAGGGGTCAATATATCAAGTGGGCGGAGCCGAGCTATGGCACATCGCAGGGACCGGATATCTATCCGGAACCCCGAAGAAGGTGTCCGAAGACTGGCCTTCGGAGTGGTTTTATATAGAAGATGTCCCCCTGCCGGATCCTGTTCGGATCGGCCTCCCTGAGTTCAATGATGCTCCTTTGAAGAAACACCTAAGCTGGCATCCACGGAGCCCTTAGAAGGAAAATGACAGGGACGTCCTTTACCTGATGAGCCGGATAAGGTTGTTGGCTCATTCCGGACTGACCATGATCGGGGTCATGGCCACATGCATTATGCGGGGGGTGCAGCCGCTCCAGTATAGAGGCCACCCCATGTGGGATTTCAACGGGGAGGACGATGCCACCCGCTGCGGCCGTAAGGGGCCGGGATCGGTGGCCGATCTGGTGAAGATCTTGTCCGCGTTATACAAGGGAGAAGAGGAGGAATTTCTCCGCATCAATCCACAGAACGGATTTTCTATGCACAATCCCCCGAGCTGGGTAAGCGGATATTTATTTTTGCCTATCCGATCCATATTCCCATAGTCAAGTATCTCATTTTGTGATTTCGGCGCAGGAACTGCGCCAGGCCGTAAAGGACATAAACAGCCCGCCTCCACAACCCGAGGATCCGGAACGGTTCCTCGATCCGACCTCCCAAGAGGATCCGGACATATCAGTGGAGCTGATTGATGGGGTATTTCACCAACTGAGCATTGATAATGCCTTGGTCGCCATTACGGCTGATTACCTCGGAATACTTCCAGCCTCACAGGTAATTGAGACCAAAGTCCCAATACTTTGGAAATGACCCATCCATGCTTTATTTTTGATCATCGTATACCGATGGCGTTTCACAGGGGGCGCCCTTGAGGCGGAAGGCCGAGCCCGCGGCGGCTAGCCAACAAGGGGCAGCACGGCCTAGCAGGCTAAAAAGAAGTGCGGTCCGGATTGAAACTCCGGCGCAACGGTATGGTGTGGCACCTTATTCTCAGGCTTTATTCCTGGGAGACATACTAACGCTCGTGCTTTTTCGGGAAAAAGAGCGCTCGCCAGACTATATCCGGAGAGGTTGCCAATCAATCCTCCACTCGCCAGGCTCCAAAGCCAGGTCTAGAAGCAGAGGCGAACACGAGGCATGCGTCGGATGCTCCTCCGACAGAGGATGCTGACAGGTTATCTGCCACCAATTCTGAGGTGGAGAGTGCCATGAATCACAGGCGTCGCCGGACAATTCTTCGCGACGCGTGTTTCTCCCCGGAGGCATTGAATGCCTTTAATTCGGGAGATGCGCACCTCCGTGCTGCTCAAAATGGTCTAGCCAGAGCCACGGAGCAGTATGTAAAAGACATACGGGTGAGAAAATTTGACAGTTATATGTGCTAGTAGCCCCCGAGACTTGAAATAGTTAGAATAACTGATTTAAGGATCATTTATTATGCAGGATCTTATAGAAAAGAATACCCAACTGTCCCAGGAGCTGGAGGAGTGCAAGGCCCAACTTGAGGCCGCACTAGCCGCAGCGGGGGAAGCCAAAGAAACCCCCTCTGGTAATATATGCTTCAAAAGATAAGTAACTTGTGAAGTGCGGCGTGTGTAGAGGTCTGACAATAATATTGCAGATGGCGCCGGGATAGATCCGGAGAAGCAACATCTCATGCGCCGGTTAAAGGCCGGCGAGAATGTGCTTACAAGGGTGAGGCAAGAGAAAAATAATCTCCAAGATGCCAACACCCAACTGGGTGAGGAAGTAAAGGATGTTCATGCCCAGCTGTCTGACTCTGTTAAGGAGAATTGGCGGCTTCGACGCGACATTTTTAGTAAGTGCTTAAACGAACTTTTGAAAAAAAAAAGTTCGGCGAGGAAGTCGACTAACAGAGTTATATCTGTAGGTATGCTCACAGGCCGTCCTGCAGAGGAAATGCCCGGTTCTACGGGTGACCTTCTTCCCGAGCTCTTACAACTACATGAACGAGTTCGGCAGGTGATGAAAGGCGTCGCCCAGGCCTTGTGGCCATCTCTCTCCCCGCCCGAAGGCCTTGGAGAGCTTGCAGAGAGGCTTCAGGGAGCACGGCGGCGCTTCCGATTATGGAAGATATTGGCCTGCCGTCAGGGCGCCAGGGAAACCCAAGCCATGGTGAAGACGCGGTACACGAAGGCTGACCCAAACCACATGGCCGAGGTCGGACCTGCGGGGCCTGATGGGAAGGAGATCCCTGTGAGCTTAGTGTACGGACAAGTAGAGTTGGCCGCAAAGTATTCCCAGCAAGACTGTAAACTAGACAACCTATTAGATAGCATTGAAGAGGAATACAATCAGTCGGATTGACTATGTAATTAAAGATGACATGTAAGATGCCTTCTAGCCGGATTGTAGATCATTTGTCATAGCGGACCTTTTCGCTTCAACCTCGGGACCCAAAAGTCCGGAGTGTGTCCGAATACCCTCAGGGTTATGTAAGAACCGGGGCATGCATGGAGACCAGGCGTAGGGGTCATTAGTGCTTTATCAGACAAGTGCCCAACTAGTTATGTTATATTACATGGTTAGTAAGAAACATCTTCCAGGGAGAATAGTTCTGTTAGGGGTTCCTTTTCCTGGGAGGCATGCCCTAAAGTGCATGTCCGGACTACGAAAAGAGCAGAAAAACATCTGGGGATAGATAAATAAATAGGTAAGAAATCGTCTTTTAGTTCACCGACCGAATATTCTCTTAAGAGCGCTAGCTTTCGGCTTCACCCAGTCTGAGGTACACATCCGGCTGACCCGGCAGTAACAATCGCAGAGGTGCTCCCTTTACCGCCTAGCCGAACAATCAGGAACATGGGGGTAAGAACAGGAGCCAGGCAACCCAGCTTGGCCAAAACTTAAGTCATATCGATGTATATAATGGTGAATAAAAGGTACATGCGGAAGTGTGACACATGTGTTAGGCATGAAGCCCGTATAGATAAACTTCTGTTAAAGAAGCCCCCAGGTATAATGAGCGCGGATAGCGCGTCAAGTGTTTGCGAACGATGCGCGAACAAGCTTTCAAAGGCTGCAATAGAAAAGGAGGAAGAAGGAGAGGAACAGAAGACATCTAATATGTAAAATATAGATGGAGGAAGGAGACGAACTCAGAATCTGGCGTTAGGTGTAGAATCTTCGGAGACGGGCTGCGTTCCATGGGTTCGGCTCGAGTCGGTTATCCGACGCATCTCGCAGACGGTACACACCACCGGTCAGGACTTGGTCGATGATAAAGGGAACTTCCCATTTGGGCTTGAGTTTGTCCTTTTTCTTGTCCGGCAGGCGTAGAACTAACTCGCCAATGTTGTAAGTTTTGGCCCGTACTTCTCTGCTTTGATATCTTCGAGCTTGTTGTTGATAAAATGTGAAATGGGCTTTTGCCACGTCCCGCTCCTCCTCCAATGCGTCCAAACTGTCCTGCCAATCGAGCTCGGCTTCTCTTTCTTCGTACATGCGCACGCGAGGTGAGTCATGAATTATGTCACAGGGCAGAACTGCCTCTGCGTCGTATACCATAAAGAATGGTGTAAATCCAGTGGTGCGATTTGGAGTGGTCCGCAGCCCCCAGAGTACGGAGTCGAGCTCCTCTACCCAGTGCGTATTAGATCCCTCGAGGGACCGCACTAATCTGAGTTTGATGCCGCTCATGATTAGACCATTTGCTCGCTCGACTTGACTGTTAGTTTGAGGGTGATAGACTGAAGCATAGTCGATCCTGATGCCCATGTTTTTGCACCAGAGTTTGACCTTGTCGGCCGTAAAGTTCGTGCTGTTATCAGTGATGATGCTATGGGGGACACCGTAACGGTGTACGACCCCTGATATGAAGTCTATCACCGGTCCGGATGCGGCCGTCTTGACGGGTTTGGCCTCTATCCATTTGGTGAATTTATCCACCATGACCAGTAGATATTTTTGCTTGTGGTCCTTTGGGATATCCAGTTGTGACAGAGCTTGGATCTTGGCTGGGTTTGCTTCAATTCCTCTACCGGATACAATGAAGCCCAAGAGCTTTCCGTCTGGAACACCGAAAACGCATTTTTCCGGGTTAAGATTAATGTCATATGTTCGGAGATTATCGAACGTGAGCCTCAAATCGTCTACTAGAGTTTCGATGTGCTTGGTTTTGACGACCACATCGTCTACGTATGCCTCCACTGTTTTGCCGATCTAGTTTGCCAGACATGTCTGAATCATGCGCTGATATGTTGTGCTGGCGTTTTTGAGCCCAAAGGGCATTGTGCTGAAGCAGAATGGGTCGTATGGGGTGATGAATGCCGTTGCTGACTGGTCGAGCTCTGCCATCTTAATTTGGTGGTAGCCGGAGTAGGCGTCGAGGAAACACAATGAATTGTGTCATGCGGTAGCATCGATAATTTGATCGATGTGTGGGAGTGGGAAGGGATCCTTTGGGCAAGCCTTGTTAAGGTCCTTAAAATCGACGTATAGGCGCCAGGATTTGTCCTTCTTTGGTACCATCACCAGGTTTGCTAGCCAGTCCGGATGTTTTATATCTCTGATGAATCCGGCCTCCAATAATTTGTCTAGCTCGTCTCCCATGGCCTATCTCTTGGGTTCGAAGAAACGCTGAAGAGCCTGTTTGACTGGCTTGAATCTTTTTAGGATATTTAGGCTGTGCTCGGCGAGCCGGTGTGGGATTCCTGGCATGTCTGAAGGGTGCCAGGCAAAAATGTCCCAATTTTCGCGTAGGAATTCTCGTAGTGTGGCGTCTACATCAGGGTTTAATTGTGCCCCGATGGAGGCCGTTTTCGTAGGGTTCGTTGGATGGACTTGGAATTTGACTGTTTCGTCCGCTGGTTTAAAGGAGGTGGACTTGGATCTCTTATCGAGTATCACATCATCCCTATTCACCATGGAGCACAGCGCAGTGAGTTCTTTCGCCGCTAGGGCTTCGGATAGTGCCTCAAGGGCCAGTGCGGCTGTCTTATTTTCGGCGCGGAGTGCTGTGTCCGGGTAACTAGCAAGAGTGATGATTCCGTTGGGCCCGGGCATTTTGAGCTTCATGTACCCGTAATGGGGTATAGCTTGAAAAATTGTGAATGCCTCTCGCCCTAATAGAGCGTGATATCCGCTGCTGAACGGGGCCACTTGAAACGTGACCTCCTCGGACCTGTAATTATCTGCGTGCCGAATACCACATCCAGTGTGATTTTTCCTGTACAACATGCCTCCCGACTGGGGATTATTCCTCTAAAGGTTGTGCTGCTTCGCTCAATGCGGCTCCAATCTATTTCCATTTTTCAAAGGGTTTCCTCGTAAATGAGGTTCAATCCGCCGCCGCCGTCCATGAGTACTTTTGTGAGGCGAAAGCTATCCACTATTGGACTAACGACCAGTGCGGCTGGTGCTCGAGCTGTTCGGAATTTAGGTTCGTCACTGGCATTGAAGGTAATAGCCGTGTTACTCCATGGGTTTATTGTTGCTACATGGTAGACTTCGGCAAGGATGCGGAGTGTTCGTTTCCGCATATTATTTGATGCGAACGTCTCAAAGACTGTTAATACCGTACTGGTATCCTTGGGCTGATGCTTTGGAGCTAGAAGCTCTTCGCCACTTTTAGCCACCTGCCGTAGTATCCAACATGCTCTAAGGCTATGAGTTGGAGTGGCGCCCGCTGTACTATGAATTTTGCAGGGTCCGTTGAGCCATCCCTCCGGTACGGTTCCATGCCCTATAGAGGGTTTTTGCTTTTTGGTATTTAACCCAGGTGCCTGGCGATGATGCACCCTCTTATTTTGGACTGGGGTTGTATTCAGGGTCGGATTGCCCCAAAAATTGATTTCGGTTTTCCATGTGCTTTCCATCTCACAGTACTTCCGTACTATGGACGCCAAGTCAGAGAAGCCTGTAATTTCACAACGACTTATGGCGTTGAGGATTCCCTTGTCCGTGCAATTATTGCGGAAGAATGTAATCGCGTCCTCCTCACGGCAGTCCTTTATCCTGTTCATAACCAGGAGGAATCTGGCCCAGTGATGGTGTATTGTTTCTCCGGGCTCTTGCCGGATTTGGGATAGATCGCTTATGCTTGGGTGGGCGGGTGGAATTAAATCCGGAACCCCGTCCAATCTCAGGCTTAGAGGCCAAGAAGTTTCTGAATTCGGAAGCTTGGGTTCTTGGATGGTGTCCAATGCATCTGGCCTACTGCCTGACTTTAGGTTCAGGGCTTGAGCTAAGTCCTCCCCTCCATGGGAATCCGGCATGGATGGATCGGGAATACGGACATAGCTAGTCCTTAAAATAGAGGAAGGGTCGCTGCATTGCTCCCCAACAACGGCAACGTGGTGGGTAACCTGGGGAGAATTGATCTCTCTTAGATCGGTTTTGAGCCCAATCTGATCGTAGTCTGTAGCGACTCCCAGGGCGGCGATGCGATCCAAGAGTTCGTTTACGGAAGAGAGCTCCATCGGATCTAACTTCTCGGCGAGTTCCGAGCTAACGTGAAGATTGCTTTCGATGACCCGAAAAGTCATCGTCGGCGCGGTGGCCGGACAGGCGGTCATAAGGAAACCGCCTAGCCGGAGAGTTTGGCCGATAGCCAAAGCTCCTTTAGCAATAGTGCCGTCTTTAAAGACGGGATGAGGCATCCTTCCTGATGGAGACGACACAGAGGAACTCTCAATGAAAGCACCAGTGTCGGTGTCAAAACCGGCGGATCTCGGGTAGGGGGTCCCGAACTGTGCGTCTAGGCGGATGGTAACAGGAGACAAGGGACACGATGTTTTTACCCAGGTTCGGGCCCTCTCGATGGAGGTAAAACCCTACTCCTGCTTGATTAATATTGATGATATGGGTAGTACAACAGTAGATCTACCACGAGATCAGAGAGGCTAAACCCTAGAAGCTAGCCTATGGTATGATTGTTGTTCGTCCTACGAACTAAAACCCTCCGGTTTATATAAGCACCAAAGAGGGTTAGGGTTACACAGAGTCGGTTACAATGGTAGGAGATCTACATATCCGTATTGCCAAGCTTGCCTTCCACGCCAAGGAAAGTCCCATCCGGACACGGGACGAAGTCTTCAATCTTGTATCTTCATAGTCCAGGAGTCCGGCCAAAGGTGATAGTTCGGCTATCCGGACACCCCCTAATCCAGGACTCCCACAGTGGCATCCGAGCCAGGTTTATGCGTAGATGTTATATGCACGAGTAGAACACAAGTGAGTTGTGGGCCATACAAGTCATACTGCTTACCAGCATGTCATACTTTGGTTCGGCGGTTGAAAGGATCGATATAGCTGACTAGAGGGGGGGGTGAATGGGCAACTAACAATTTTTAAGCTTTTCTTTACCAAATTAAACTTTGCAACAAAATAGGTTGTCTAGATATGCAACTATGTAAGCAACCTATATGATGCAATAACAACTAGCACATAAGCAAGCAAGGGATACAACACAAGTAGGCTTGCAAAAGTAAAGGCACGAAATAACCAAGAGTGGAGCCGGTGGAGACGAGGATGTGTTACCGAAGTTCCTTCCTTTTAAGGGGAAGTACGTCTCTTAGAGCGGTGTGGAGGCACAATGCTCCCCAAGAAGCCACTAGGGCCACCGTATTCTCCTCACGCCCTCGCATAATGCGAGATGTCGTGAATCCACTATTGGTACCCTTGAAGGCGGCGACCGAACCTTTACAAACAAGGTTGGGGCAATCTCCACAACTTAATTGGAGGCTCCCAACGACACCACGAAGCTTCACCACAATGGACTATGGCTCCGAGGTGACCTCAACCGTCTGGTGCTCAAACACCCACGAGTAACAAGATCCGCTAGGGATTAGTGTGGGGAATCAAATTTCTCTTGGTGGAAGTGTAGATCGGGGCCTTGTCACCCAATCCCGAGCAAATCAACAAGTTTGATTGGCTAGGGAGAGAGATCAGCCGAAAATGGAGCTTGGAGCAACAATGGAGTTTAGGGTTGGAAGAGGTGGTCAACTAGAGGTAGGAGACACACCTTTTATAGTGGGGGACAACATCCAACCGTTATCCACTTAGACCAGCCTGCGACATGCGGTACTACCGCTCCAGGAGCACGGTACTACCGCAAGGCCACGCGGTACTACCGTGGGTGACCATGGTACTACCGCGGCAGCTGCAGAGACTATAACATAAGCAGTACTACCGCGAGCGCGGTACTACCGCTCCCACCTATAGTACTACCGCGAGGCAGGTAATTCCTAGCCTGGAAACGACACGGATGAATAAAAATACATCTGTGCCTACTTCCGCGGCCAAAGAGACGATGCAAACATCCGTCACGGTACTACCGTGCAGAAGGCGCGGTACTACCGTGTGGGTGCGGATGTAAAAAATTACATCCGCCCCTACTACCGTGAAGCAACGGCACTAGGCCAGGGAACCACGGTACTACAGCTCGGGGGGAGCGGTACTACCGTGGGCACCCGCAGTACTACCGCCCTCGACGTGTGCTACTACCATGTGGGCGTGGATGTAAAAAATTACATCCGCGCCTACTACCGCGAAGCAGCGGTACTTGGCCAGGGATCCACGGTACTACGACTCCGAAGGAGCGGTACTACCGTGGGCTCCCATGGTACTACCACGCATGGGCACGGTACTACCGCGAGTGCCTGTGGTACTACCGCTCCAGGGAGCAGTACTACCGCAAGCTCAGCAACAGTAGTCCAGACACTCACATAGAGGATAGACGGGGAATGCTCCAAAGTGCAAGGGAAAGGAGGAGACAAGGAAGGAAACGTGTACGTGATGATTCCACCCGAACCTTTCCGACGCGGACCCCCTCTTAATAGTACGGCTCTCCTACGACTCAAATCCACTAAAAGAAACATAGAAAAACGCCGTCTTCAATAGTCTTTGAGGGGCACCGAACCGTCTTGTGCCTAGCGATGAAGCAACTGAGGAACTCAAGGCACATGATTAGTCCGCAAAAGCATTGTCATTAATCACCAAAACACTTAGGGATAAATCCTTACAATCTCCCCCTTTTTGGTGGATTGATGACAATACGAGATTTGCACAAGGGGAAATAATAATGAGCATAGGAAAACCCCTCCTCTCTAAAATGTAGATGGGCTCCCCCTAGATGTGTGCAATCTAGATGGATGCTTTGGACTGCACAGCACACAAGCTAGGATCAACACTCCCCCTATATTTTAGAGACAAGGCATGTAAGACTAACAAACTAAGTAAGTGCATAAACATAGGTAGCACAAAATAACACTAGCTCACCAAGATAGATAGAGTGCATATGTCTTACACCATATGAGGGACAAACTAAACCAAAGCAACCGAAACGAGGTTCAAATGAGACACGCAAACACATGAAACACGACACACGACTCGCAAATCCCTACACTCTCTCCCCCTTTGGCATCGAGACGCCAAAAAGGCAGAGAGGACACCTACACACAAGTGGTGGCTCAAGCAGCGAAATCATCCCAATGATCCTCGTCAGACCTGGCGGCAGGAATGGTCTCCTCGACGTCCTTCTCAGAATCAGTCCACTTGTAGCCTTGTTTCTCCATCCACTCAGCCTCTGGAGTAATGAGATCCTCAGACCCGCCAGACACGTCCTCTCCATACAGCTTCAGAATCTTCTTGTCGTGGCGACGACTCTCCTTGGAAGCCATGTGAGTCCTGTACTGCCCCTTAGCTTGCATGCAGGAAAGAGTCTTCATCTTCTCCTTCAGCTTCTTGGCCCACGAGGGCATAGAGGAACTATGGGAAGACCTAGGAGCACAGTCCTCAGCAATATCCTCGGCGCTAGCTTCCTCCTCATCAACAGTCTCCCTAGCAGCAGATGCCTCAGCACGAGTAGTAGTGTTGGCCCAGTTGGGCTTGACACGGAGACAGATGGGATCATGTCGAATCCAGTCTGGAGCAAGGAACTCATCACTAGGGAACATCTTCTTCCAAGTCTTTGAGATCAGCAGAAACATATATGGTCCATAGATAGGCACCTTGCAGTTGAACACCGCAAATCGAAGCTCACACCACATGATGTGTGAGACATCAAGTGGCTAAGTCTGAGACACACGAGCCTCCTCACATAGAAGCATCATACCCACCATATAGGCATGAACCTTGTCCTTGTCACCAATGTGAGGGAACAAAGAGTTGCGGAAGATGCGATACATGATATCCAGAAAAGAGTTGAGCACCCACGCTGACTTGCCATTGGGAAGTGCCTTCTCAACATAGAATGGTTGAAGCTTGTCCTTGTTAGCAGACTCAGGATTAGCATGGGGGCGAACACCCACGGGAGTGTCGAGCCCGTCATCAGGAACCTGGAGCAGATCCATGAACTCCTTCCAGGTAGCAGTCAACTTACGTTTATTGGTCATCCAGGTCATCCTCCGCTCCTCATCAGGGTGAAAGTATACTGAGGCAAAGAACTAACAGACAAGCTCAGGGTCATAGTCAAGGTGAAAAGAGATCACATGTTCAATACCAAACTGCTCCACCAAATCCAGAGCTTCTCCAAAGTACTGACGGAACCTGTCCTTCCTCAGGTGATGCATTTCTATCCATTTGACATCCATGTAGGTATTTTGCTTGTTCTTGATGACATCCAGATAAGTGAGAGTCTGTTGCTTGTTCCAAAACAGTTCACAACCTCTGACAGTAGCACGAGGATTCACATACGGGTTGAGCTTCCTGAGACGGACGAACTCAGATTGGGGTATCTCGTCCATGCCCTTATTGGGTTCCTTGTGCTTACTAGCGGATGTCTTGACATGGCGCTTGGGGGCAGTGGAGCCCTCTGGTGCTTCACCTGGACTGCGCAGACGCTTGGAGCCAGTGTCACGACTGGGATTGGAACGGCGAGAGCCACCACCTGAGACACAAAACGCAAAATCACCCACGACAAGCAAAAAGGATCAATGCAAAGACCAAGGCAAAGCACAAGAAACCCATAGAAAGTATACGTGAAAGTTGCCATGAGATAGATGGGATCCATGGTAGTACTACCAGATGCGGCGGTACTAAAATTTTAGTACCGCTCCAAGTCGTGGTAGTACCGTGCGAGGTCACGGTAGTACCGGGGTGGGAGCAGTAGTAAATTTTTAGTGCCGCAGCGAGTGCGGTAGTACCGTGCTTTACGGGCGGTAGTACCGGACAAGCGGTAGTCCCGCACAGGTGGCGCGGTAGGACCACACCGCGTCAGATCCAAATCAAAGTTTGAATCTGAGAAGGACCATGAAACCATGGCGGTACTACGATTGATCAAATCTAGCACAGGACAAAAAGACAAGTATAATCCCTATGCAATACTACTCTCCTACAACCTACTCTTGCATAGATTTAGCCTAAAATCTCAAGAACACACAAGTCTTCCCC
Organism: Triticum dicoccoides; assembly: GCF_002162155.2. Classification (NCBI taxonomy): domain Eukaryota; kingdom Viridiplantae; phylum Streptophyta; class Magnoliopsida; order Poales; family Poaceae; genus Triticum; species Triticum dicoccoides. The sequence goes on along the minus strand of NC_041385.1, from coordinate 2,711,174 downwards.
ACAAACCTAGAGGCAAAGAGAACAACAAAAATGAGAGGGAGTTGGGGATAGACCTTGGTCCATGGCAAGAGCACATGGTGGGGAACGATCCCACCGGACGGAATCGCAGGAGAGCAGCCGGAGGCGAAGATCCGGCGAAGTTCGTCGGCCCCGTTGTTGAGCGAGGGAGAGAGAGAGAGAGACGAAGTGGGAAACTGACGAATGGGTACAGGGGAGTTAGAACTCCCCCTCTCCATCCTTATCCCCACGCGTCTACGATGGCGCGGTAGTACCGCACATCATCGCGGTAGTACCGCTTGGGCGGAAGTACCGCACCGAAGCGGTACTCACTACAAAAAAATACACTTCCGTGATGATACGTGTTTGTCACAGTAGGTCGCGTTTTTTGTCATGCATGTACATCCATGACAAATTTATGACAGAATCAAGATAGTCATACCTGTGCTGTCGTAGAAGTGTTCGATGACATTACCAAAATTATCATCACGGAAGTGTCCACTTCCATGACGATAAATCGCGCGTCACAGAACTGCTTTCGTCAAGGGTGACCGACACGTGGCATCCACCGTAACAGTACACCGTTAAGCTATCGGGTCGGGTTTTGGATCCGATAACCCGTTAACAGCCCCGACCAATGGGGATTTTCCACGTGTAAAATCATCATTGGCTGGAGGAAACACGTGTCGGCTCACCGTTGGGATAGATGTCATCCACTCATTGGACAGAAGGCGCCTATGATACGTCGACACGTGGCACGGCCCAAAAGAGGCCCATTCCTGTGAAAAGTCCGGCCCGTTTGACTTGGTCAAAAGGTGGCGGATCGGCCCATGGAAAGCCTGTTAACAGCATGTTCGCATATAGCCCATTTACAGCCCGCTAACCCAAGGCCCGTTACGCCCTATCCGAATTAGGACTAGTAGCGTCATCTGGGCCATCCAATATGATTCCAGCCCATTTTCACTTCTGGCCCATGACGTCTTTCGGCCCATATGAGGCCCTATGTAACTCTTGGCCTATTAACGACCCATGGTGAAACTGGCCCGCAATGAACAGTGTATCACTTTACACCCACTAACGGCCCGTGGTGAAACTGGCCCGTAATGAACAGTATATCACTTTATACCCATTAAGGGGCCGTTATTCAGTTGGGCCGTTTCCAGCAAATGTTATCTTTTGGCCTTCTCAGAGCCCATTTATTCTTGGGCTCATTTCCAGCATTCGTTTACTTACGGCCCGTTACTGTCATTTTCTGCTTGTGGGCCAAATTCAGCCCATGGTTACATCGGCCCGTTTGTGGTCCATTAATACGCTGGGCCGTTTTCATAGCGTCATCAAATACAGCCTATTAACAATGGCCCGTTATGGTCATACGGCCCGTATAAGGCCCATTGATGATACGGTCCGTAGAAGGCCCATTGTTTCTACGGCCCGTAGAAGGCCCATTGTTTCTACGGCCCGTAGAAGGCCCATTGTTTCTATGGCCCGTAGAAGGCCCATTGTTTCTACGGCCCGTAGAAGGCCTAATGTTTCTACGGCCCGTAGAAGGCCCACTGTTTCTACGGCCCGTAGGAGGCCCAGTGTCACTACAGTAAATATTAGCCCATGGTTATTGTGGCCTAGTTTTAAAAAGAACTGCACTGACTACAAGCAAACAAATAAACAAGACAACAAGGAAATAAATAAGCAAGCAACTTATGCTAGGCTATCACGGCTATTACACATATTACATCCACTAGGCATCAAAGTTCGCCACCAGTGCAAATATAGGGAAAAAAGCAGCATATCATATACACTGGTTGTCAAAGTTGGCGACCAGCGCAAATAAATGCCGCAGCAAAACAAATCCAGAACTAAAACCACTTCAGAAGATCTCAAGAAACAATATCCTGGGTACCCATAATGCTGGCAAGATGCTTAGCAAGCTTATTAACTTTCTCTTGTTTGGCGCTTAAATCCTCGAGCGCTTGCTGTTGCACCAGAAAATATGCATCTGAATTCTGCAGGGACTTCCTCAGTCCTTCAGCTTCCTATCGCAGCACATCTGATCGATGTCTTTCAACTTGAAGTTGAGACTCAAGAAGATGAACTGATTCAGGCAGCGAGTTCAAAGAGCTTGTGCCAGCAGTAGTGGCCAGTAACTCAAACACTACATCAAGACATGACTTTTGGGTTCCCTCACTATCGTCAAGATAGTTTTTATCAGCTTTCTTGGAGACCAACAGGGATGTCTCACTATCTTGAACCTTATCTGCATTACTTCCTTTACCATTGGATAACGCGGTACTATTCTCGAATATTTTGTCCGCATTCTAAAAGAGAAACAAGCAGACACATCACATGTTTACCATGTTGTATATGAAACTCATTTTGGTAAATGAGTTCAGAAGTAAAGTGGATAGGATAACAGCATGAAACAAACATATATCTATGTGCCATGGTCACTTTATGGTCTATGTCATTCTAGTTTTTGTTGCCAAATCAAGATAGAGACACAGTTCAAATAATATTTGTTCAAGACAAAGCTGAATAGACAGAATATAAGTGTGGGTAACTATAGAGCAATAACAACACTTGTAATGTGCATGACATGAGAACATAACTGTTTATTCAATTGAAACTGGAATCAACATAGAGCAGGTTACAACAGCAAACCAGTTAAAGAAACATGTTTAAAACATACCTGTTGCATCATTGGAGTTTCAATTCCATCCTTCAAATTTGAAAATAGTTGGTATGAGTAAATACAGTAATGCAAGAGCAAAGGAGTATGAACCATAGCTACAGAACCTGACCTGAGAACAAATCTTCTCCTCCTTTAAGCGTTGAGTTGGGATTCGGAGTGGTGGTCCTCGTGCTTTGGGAACTGCAGTTCCCTTACTAACCGCTCGTGTTTGGGTGCTTTGTGGTGGAGACGGTGCTGTGTCAACTGGAACTGGGTTACTATCTGTCGGGGTTGGGGTTAAAAGGGGTGTAGCTGGTTCTCTGTCCAACTGGGTAGGGGTACAATCTGCGAGAGTCTGGGTTATGTGTGGTGGATCTGGTCCTTGGGCAAGTACAACCGTGGTTCTATCTGCATCAACTGGTAGCACTATCTTTTCTGAAGACCGTGTTGTTACTCCCTTAGATACTGCCATCACACTCTCTAATTCAAATGGCTGATAAACAAGAAAAGTAATTGAAAGTATAGACATTGTATGATAGACAGGTGCAATGGATAGTGGGGAATAAAAGAGGGCATGAAATAATTCATATTTATGTTGTCTAACCAAACAGGATAGCATGACACAATTTCACATATATGATGGCTAACTAAACATTATGATGGCTAACTAAAAAAGATGGAAAGACATAGTTCAAAATATGAGACTATGTAAACAGGATGACATGACATAACTATATAATGTGTTTATTAAATAGGTTGGCATGCCATAATTCACATACATTCATGGATAGAATGCCATAATTCTAAATATGATGACTGTAAAAACTAAACAGGATGAGATGATATAACTATATGATGTCTTTATTAAATGGGTTGCCATGCCATAATTCAGATAGATGATGTGTATGTACTATGTAAACATGATGGCATGATATAATTCAAATATATGATTTATATAGTAAGCAAGTAAGCAGATGGCAATCTATATATGATGTAAAAACTAAGCAATGCAAGACAACATGCATGACATGGGTAATATAACCCTGCCAAGTTTGAGCATAGACCTCAAGGGGGAAATAGGACTGGTCATCAGTCTCTGAATCCTCCTCTAAGGAGCTCTCTGTAGCAAGCAAGATGTCTGCTTCAGCAGGTAGCATTGTCTGCTCTGAATACCTTGTTTTCACTCTAGATACTTCCATCACCGCTTCAAATGGCTGATGCACAGGAAGAGTAGTTGAATATACAAACGTTGTCGACAAATGGAACACGTAATACAAAAAAATGATAGCATGATATAATTCACATATATGATGATTGGCTAAACAACATGGCATTGCATAATTCACATATATAATGCCTTGCAACAAGATAGCATTGTATAATTCACATATATAATGTCTTGCAACAAGATGGCAATGCATAATTCATATATATGGTAATTAGACACTGAACAGGTGGCATTCACACAAAGCATGTCTAAACTAATCAAATGGCATAGCAATGCGAGACACCATACGCACGATATGAGCAACATAACCCTACCAAGTTAGAGCATACACCTCAGGGGGGGATAGGACTGGTCATCTGTCTCTGAGTCCTCCTCTGAGGAGCTATCCGTAACCAGCGAGATATGCGCTTCGTCAGATAGCATAGTCTGCTCATAAGACCTTGTTTTCACTCCAGAATTTGCCATCACCGTGTCAAATGGCTGATGCACACGAAGAGCAGTTGAATGTAATAACATTGTTGACGAATGTAATATGTAACGAAAAAAAAGATGGCCTGATATAATTTACATATAAGATGACTAGCTAAGCAGGATGGCATTGCAAAATTCACATATATGATGCCTGGCTAAACAAGATGGCGTTGCATAATTCACATAAACGATAAATAAACTAAACAGATGGCATTCGCACAAAGGATGTCTAAACTAAGCAGATGACATATTTGATGTATAAAGTAAGCAATGCAAGACACCATATGCATGATATAACCAACATCAGCATGCCAAGTTAGAGAGAAGACCTCAGGGGGTAAATAGGAGTTATCTTCTCCTTCTGAATCCCCCTCAGAACAGATATCTTCCTCTCGATTACAATCCGAAATGCGTGGAGGGGGGGCTGCCTTTGCGCCTACCATGGAGCGACGTCTGCATGAAATTATATTGCCACGCAAGGCTCGTCTCTTTTGCTCTACATGTTCAGTTCCATTGTTTACAATAACTGTCATGCATAGGAATAAAACATAGTGAGATTATGTAAGGAGTGCATGCAAAAATCCAGAGTGATGGTAGCAACCTGTGGATAGACCCAAAACCAATAATAGCAGGCAGATAATGGCTTCAGTTAATAAATACAGATAATGGCTTCTTTACTGTTTGTTTCCCACTCAACATGAAACTCATAGTAGACACCGGAGATTAACCAGATAGTAGATAGATACTATTGATAGCGGCCCCGATATGTACCCCACAACCATAAAAAAACTCAAGTTTGACCATTAGTTTGGAGCTGACTCAGAGTCTAATCGGTGAACAGGACGATAAAGTAGCATGTAATATTAAGCGATGCATAAAGTAAGCAGACACGAAAGAGTGCGACCTCTCTTGCGGACCCGTGTAGTCCTCGAGGTCATCTGCTCGGTTGATGATGGTAATGCAGTTTTCATGGCTGCCAGCTGCAGGGAAGAAGATCTGAGGCGGCGAAAGACAGTCTGGAGGTCGGATCCCTGCTCTGCTGGACCCTTCTGTCGTTGGAGCAACTGAGCTGGGGTGGACGACGACGCGGTAGGACCGGGACAAACCACGCAAGGTTTTCTTTGACAACTATTTGTAAGAGAAGTAATTCTGTAAGGGCTCGTTTGAATTGGAGGATTCCAACAATGCAGGGATAGGAAATAGATAGGAATAGGATAGGAATGCACGTGCAAAACAAAGAATTTAAAAACACAGTATTTTTGCCAATCTGGGTGTTTGATTCACAACAATTGGAAGATCACAAGATGCAAAGAAGCATGGTGAGATTAAGTCAAACCACAAGAAAATGTACGGTTATAATGCTATTATGCTACTATCTCTTAGTCTTGTGCTTCATGAATAGGAATTTGAAAAGGAGGACAAGTGCAAATTAAAATTCCTACGTTTTTTCTTTCAAGGAGACACTAAAGGAACAAATCCGTGTGCTCAGTGGACAATATATATATAACATGTAGAGTAAAAACGAGATGCAACAAGTGTACAACCTCTTTGGCGAAGCCATGTCGATCTCAGCATGATTGGGTTGGCCAGTGAGGATGCTCCGGCTGACTTTGCTGTCGGAGGAGGGGAAGAAGATCTTAGGCGTCTGGAGATGGATCCCAAGGTACTGCTCCGCTGTGATGGAGGGTTTCGTCGTTGGAGCAGCTACGGTGAGTTGTACGACGCCGAGGCTGAAGCAGGACAAGAAAGACAATGAACAACGTTAACCTGAGTGGAATTCTAATAGCATCTCCAATACATGACGTAAAATACATAACCACAAAGTGCTAGATGTAAAATACATCAGCCGCTCATCTCTGAACTTAACTGTCGAAACTGAACTTAATTGTCGAAACTGAACCTAACTGTCCAAACTGAATTTTGCTGTCGAAACTGAATTTTGCTATCGAAACTAAACGCACTAGCAAGGTGAGGCTACACATCGGTCGACTGACTTTTTCATCTCTGGTCAGTCGATTTTGCAGCCGTTGGATACGAAATCAAGGGCCTGCGGTTCATCTTGAACCTCCACCCCCCCTGAGCCGCCAGCCACCACCGGCCAAACAGCAGCCCCACGCCGCCCGCGGCCGGTGGTGCACCGCCCCGCCCGGCCCGAAAACACTCCCCACCGCCG